>NC_026000.2:105400447-105519649 GCF_000442705.2 Elaeis guineensis | reverse complement strand
GACCTAGATCCCAAGCAAGAGGAGGAGTTAGTGTCAGTTCTAAAAGCAAATCAGGAAGCAATAGGTTGGACCATAGCAGATATCAAAGGAATAAGCCCTTCTATAGTTCAACATAGAATATACTTAGAGGAAGAGGCTAAACCAACAAGAGAAGCCCAAAGAAGGCTTAATCCAGTTATGAAGGATGTAGTTAAAAAGGAGATTCTGAAACTCCTAGATAGTGGAATAATTTATCCTATTTCTGATAGCTCTTGGGTAAGCCCAGTTCAAGTAGTACCCAAGAAATCTGGGGGTAACAGTGGTCCAAAATGATGCAAACGAACTTATCCCAACTAGGACCCAAACGGGATGGAGGGTCTGTATAGACTATAGAAAGTTGAATGCTGCGACAAGGAAAGATCACTTTCCTTTGCCATTATTGATCAAATGTTGGAAAGACTAGCCGGACAAGATTTTTACTATTTTCTTGATGGATACTCCGGTTACAACCAGATCCCCATAGCCGCTGAAGATCAAGAAAAGACTACATTCACCTGTCCATTTGGTACTTTTGCCTATAGACGAATGCCCTTTGGACTATGTAATGCACCGGCAACCTTTCAGAGATGCATGATCAGCATGTTTCAGATATGATAGAATAATTTCTAAAAATTTTTATGGATGACTTTCTGTTTTTGGTCTAACCTTCTCCGAGTGTCTGAATCACCTGCAATTAGTTCTAGAACGATGTAAGGAGAAGCACCTAGTTCTCAACTGGGAAAAATGTCAGTTTATGGTCAAACAGGAATAGTTCTTGGCCATGTCATTTCTAAAAAGGGATTGAAGTGGACAAGGCCAAAATAGATCTAATTGCAAGTCTCCACCACCTAAATCTGTGAAAGAAATACGTTCATTTTTAGGTCATACTGGATTCTATAGAAGGTTTATTGCCAACTTTAGCAAAGTAGCACGTCCACTGACTAATCTTTTGGCAAAGGATACCAAATTTGAATTTACTCATGAGTGCTTGGAATCCTTTGAATTTCTAAAAAATGCACTTGTATCAGCTCCAATCATTCATCCTCCTGTCTGGTCTGAACCATTTGAATTAATGTGTGATGCGTCCGATCATGTTGTGGGCGCAATCTTAGGTCAACGAATAAATAAGCTGCCTAGAGTGATATATTATGCAAGTAAACCTTAAATGATGCGCAGCTTAACTACGCCACAACTGAGAAGGAGTTCCTTGCCGTTGTCTTTGCTTTAGAAAAATTTAGATCTTATTGGTTGGGACCCACACCATTGTTTACACCGATCACTCAGCCATTAGACATCTCCTAGCAAAGAAGGATGCCAAGGCACGTTTAATCAGATGGATTTTGCTCCTTCAAGAATTTGACCTAGAAATTAGGGACAAGAAAGGCACTGAGAACGTTGTAGCAGATCATTTGTCCTGAATTCCAGTTGCACCATCTAGTGAACCACCCATCAATGAATCTTTCCCAGATGAGCAACTCATGTCTGTGTCTACTGAACCTTGGTTTGCTGATATTGTAAATTATTTAGCCATAGGCAAGATACCTTCTCATTGGACTAAGCAGGATAAATATAAATTCTTTGCCCAAGTGAAGTATTTCATTTGGGATGATCCTTATCTTTTAAACAATATCCTGATCAAATTATTAGAAGGTGTATCCCAGATAATGAAGTCATGAATATTTTATCTTTTTGTCATGATCAAGCATGTGGGGGTCACTTCGCGTCTAAGAAAACTGCTGCTAAGGTTCTCCAATGTGGTTTTTATTGGCCCAATTTGTTTAAGGATGCTTATGAATATTGTAAAAGTTGTGCTCAATGTCAGAAAATGGGTCGAATCACCAAGCGACACATGATGCCACTCAACCCAATCTTGGTAGTTGAAGTTTTTGATGTTTGGGGAATCGATTTCATGGGACCATTTCTAAATTCTTTTGGAAATAAATATATTCTAGTAGCCGTTGATTATGTTTCAAAGTGGGTAGAAGCAATTGCATGTAGAACACCCGATAGAAAATGGTCATTAAGTTTCTTAAAGAAAATATTCTCTCCCATTTCGGTATTCTTAGGGCAATCATTAGTGATCGGGGAACCCATTTTTGTAACCGACCTTTTGCAACATTGATGAAAAAGTATAATGTCACCCACAAATTGGCCACACCATATCATCCTCAAACTAGTGGGCAAGTTGAAGTGTCAAACCGACAAATCAAACAGATCCTAGAAAAAACTGTTAGTACCAATAGAAAGGATTGGTCTTTGAAATTGATTGATGCACTTTGGGCATACCGAACCGCTTTCAAGACCAATCTAGGAATGTCTCCTTATAGGATTGTGTTTGGTAAACCATGTCACTTGCCTATTGAGATAGAACACAAAGCCATGTGGGCCATCAAACAACTAAATACAAATTTGAACGACGCTGGAAACCATAGAAAACTTCAGTTGAATGAATTAGAAGAACTTAGAAATGAAGCCTATGAAAATGCAAAGATATACAAGGAACGAACCAAAGCATTTCATGATCAATCAATTATGAGAAAAACTTTCAATATCGGACAAAAGGTACTCTTATATAACTCTAGATTACATCTGTTTCCAGGAAAGCTTAGGTCTAGATGGACAGGACCATTTTTAGTAAAGGAAGTCTTTTCACACGGAGCTGTTGAGATTGAAAACCCAAGTAATGGTGTTATCTTTAAAGTTAATGGTCAACGATTAAAACCATTCTTGGAATTACCTGTCAAGACTATTGAAGATGCCATGGTTCTTTATGAACCAACTTATTCTGATTAAGTTGCTTCGAGGTTTGGTCTGGCTGAAGACATAAAACTTAGCGCTTCTGGGAGGCAACCCAGCTTATTTAATTTCTAATGCTTTCTTTGTTTTCAGTTTGCTTAGGACAATTAAATTAGATAAACTCCATTGGGGACAATGTCGGTCAAGTTGGGGGGAGAGCTTGAACAAAATCAGGTGTTATCATTTCCTTTTCCTTCCACTATGAGTTATTTCTTGCATTTAATATATTATGTAAAAAATAAATAAATAAATATATATATATATATATGAAATAAATTAATCTATAAAAGAAATAAGAGTAAGTTAGAAAGTATTTGCTAATGTAGTGAGTCACGGAGAAGATTAGCTGGTTAGACTCTTGGTGGCTTAGGTCATTTAAAGACTATTAGCACTTCCAATTGCATATACACACTAACAAGGTAAAGTAGGTGTTAATTGTAAGGTCAATTAAGGATTTGAGTATTATTTAAATTAGATAATTTTTTCTACACCCCAATTGAAGAAATTTGAATTTAAGGAAAGAGCAACCTGCCTGAAATAAAATGCAAAACACAGAGTAAATGTGGATTGCCCTAAGCCTAGTAACCGGATCTCTTCACCTAAGTCAAGTATTGAGATTCGTGTCAAACGGTGGTGGGAAGGCCAGGATGCTCAGCAAAAAAAAAAAAAAAAAAAAAAAAAAAACAGTGTGAAAGCTACCTTAGTTCTTTGTTTAATCTGGGGTGTATAGAAAATTAATTGAACTAAGTTATGAAAAATGATACAATTGGCCTGTACAAGTTAATACTGAAATACTAAGTTAGTTATCACTCACACAAGTGCTATAAAACTTTAAGTGTACTCTAAGAAAGCTTCTAAGTAGACCGACTACCGATTCTAATTCGAAGCTCATTACTTAGTAATACTAGAAAACTTCTTGAATTTCGATCTTAAATTAATTTGCAAAAGAAGGATCTTTTTGAATTATGATCTTATTTTGGTGCATTGCTAAGGGACTAGCAATGATTAAGTTGGGGGGTGTGATTTATGTCACAAATTGACATAAAAAGTATCAATTAATATCTAAATTATCTAACTTTATTAAGAAATTGATACTTGTTATTATATTTTGCAGAAGAAGAGATCATCAAAAGAAAGAACAAGGAAAGAGGATTCCAACGACATAAATTTTATGCAAAATGGAGTTAAATTGACCCAGGAATTGAAGAATGAAGAAAGAAGACTCAATTGGGTCAAACCCGAGTCAAATCAGATCAAAATTGATCAAAAATCAACTGATTTGGTGATCTGATTAGCCGCCTGGTCCACAGCAACAGGGTTTGGACCATGGACCCATCGGCGCACCATAAACCCTCCTAACAACTCTCTAAAACCTCTTAGTCCCACATCGAAAGTTTTGAAAACCTTATAACCCCCAAATGCCTATAAAAAGCCCCCAAAGGCCCTTGTTTTATGTATTCTTCCTTCCGATCAAGCTTGTAACCCTAGATAGTGGGGTTTTTAGCTCTCTTTTCAAGCCTCGAGCTTTGAGGTTTTTGTAATAAATTTTTTTTATATATAAAATCTTATTTTTATGCAATTTCATCTCTTTACATTATGCAATTTATTTTTCTTGCAATTAGGATAGTTTAATTTATGCAATTTAATTTTATGCAATTAGGTTAGTTTAAATTATGCAGTTTAAATTTATGCAATTAGGATAGTTTAATTTATGAAATTAGGGTAGTTTATTTTTCTGTATGTAAATTTTGCAAGTAGATTTAGATCATGTCTAGCTAAGCATCCCTTCTAGGGTTTGCGATGAAGCTAGATCATGAGTAGGGATTTTACAGAGGGTTCTTTCTTTTTCTTAGGATTTCTTTTTCTTCCTCTTTTGCCAAGAATTTTTGATGAACTACAGTTGGGTCAGAGTCCCTTCATAGTTCATGCTTGATTCAGTGCATAGGAGGAGAAAACCCTAAGGGATCCTAGTTATTACTCCCCTGTAAAGAATCTTGATGGGTTATCGTTGGGCCTTAGTCCCTTCATAATCTATGCTTGGGAAAGACAAGAGGAGTAGTCGTTAGGATCATTAAGAAAAATTCTAGGTAGAATTCCCTAATCTAGATCTAGTGGATTCAAAAACCCTAGATCCTTAGTCTTATTGTCTTTAGCAAACAACTTTCGACTTTCGATTTTTGTTAAAGCTCGCTTGAGCATAGATTTGAAAATCATTTTTAAAACCAAATCTCTGTGGGATCGATCCGTACTCGCTGGTCGTGCTACTCTGCACACCGTGCGCTTGCGGTTTTATTTACAAATTTTAAGATTTGCACATCAATCAACTACGTTAAGAACAGAAGGAGGACCTCATCCTGTCGATGACAAAAACCTGATCACCCAACATGATCGGATAAAGGGAAAAGTCCCCTCAACGGCACCTCCACACCTCTACGCGACCCCGCAAAAAGCAAGGGGAGGACCCTCACTCAGAAAAGAGGAGGAAAATTAAAAAGGGAAGCGACGAACTACATCGACAACAGATGAAAAATAAACTACACCAAAAACATAGGGAACTTCATCTCAACAAAGACGAGAGCTCCTACCGAGCATCCCCGATCTCTAAGAAGGCTCTCAACACGGGTCAAGAAAATAATGACTCCTCCAAGGTAATGCGAAGTTCAGACCATGAGCTCGAGCCTATGGCCATGGACGACAAGAAAAGCAAATCAACATGGCGATGACTGGGCACCTCCGAATGACACCGACGTCGAATAAGTCAGGAGACAAAAGAAGTTTGACAGACGATGATTTAATGCAACATGTGGATGAGGTAACACAAAATCTCCTTTTCATTTCATTCACAAAATATACACTACAAAGCCCAGCAGGCTAAAGGAAGAAAAGCAAAACAACAAGAACAAGACAAAACAACAAAAGAAAAAATATATACATGGGAAGACGGAAGGACAAAAAGAGTCCTAAGGGGACCCGGCTTCCTCTGACCTCAGATTTTCGGCTTCGATCCTCGCCAAGGAACCCCTTAAACATTCGACTTCTGCTTCCAATTCTCCCTCTCTCATTAATATCTCCATGTATCTTCGATGAGATCGCTGGCTTTCATTCTCCGCCTCTCGATGCCTTTTTCTTAGGACCTCGGATTCTGCCTCCATGTCCTTGACGGCCTGCTGCTCGCATACCGGCTGGATCTTCAATTGCTGCAGCTCGGCCTTCCCCTCCCCAAGAGCGATGGATAGTTCTTCTGCGATCCTCCTCAGGGATTGGAGTTCGTCGAAATCCCGAGCGGAGGTAGTTTGAGCCCCCTCAGTTAGCTGCCTTCGAAGGCAGGCAACCTTGTCAGTCGCCATCCGGAGCCTCCCCTTGTATTCGTCCACCTGCTTGCGCCAGCCAGCCCGGTACGCATCGTAGCTCGCCTCGGTATCCTGGAGCTACTTCTGGAGGTCAGAGACCTTCTTCGACTACTCCCAATCGCTGTCAGCCCGCGTCAAAAGTCGGGATGAACTTTCCTCCAGCTGGCCAATCCTCTCCTGGGCAGCCGACAGCTCCACCCTGAGGGAACTGATTTTGGTGGCTTGAGCCCAAATTTGATCGCTGGCATGCTTCTTGTGTTCCTCAAGCTCCTTCTCGAAGTTCGCCTTCCTCCGGTTGTACTCCATGATCCCCTTCACGTGGAGATTCCAAAAGTAGGTGGCCTCCATGGTGGCTTCGGAATGACTCTCCCTCAACCTGCGAAACTCGCCCTCCATCTTCTTCGACCTTTTTGTTAAATGGAGGACTTCCTTCTTCAGTCGCTGGATTGTAGACTTCAGTGGAATCCCCTGGGGCAAGGGAAGCGCTTCGGTGGGGTGCTGCCATCGGGAGGTCAACGCGTTAAGACGCAGCTCATTACGAAGAAGAAGAAAGAAAGAAAGAAAAAGAAGAGAAGAAAAGTCCCCCACAAGGAGGAGACCAATTTTATTGACTGAACGTTTCTTGAAGACAAAAGAAAGAAGAAAAATGGAAATAAAGAAAGAATACAAGGTTAGAGGTCTTGGACCTTTGGATCAATGGGGGGACTCGGCACCTCTGGGGGGTGAACTGCGGTGGCTGCAACGGTGGTGGAGGGTCCGGCTTCATCCTCGGATGCCTCATCCAAGAAGCTGAGATCGAGCTCGAAGAATTTCACGACCATCTTCTCCTGGCAGAGCTCGAACCCTCTATTGAATGCGGCTTGGCCGAACTCAACCTTCAACTTCTTCATTTCGGTGGAAGCCTTGAACTCCTCCACCGCTTGACCCCTGGCCTCCGAGACCAGGGTCGGGATCTATTCCGCCATGTTGGCAACCTCGGCCTCCGCCCTCCTCACCATCTCCTCCAGGTCGGCCTTCTGTTCCACCGAGGTCTGTCTCTCTCTCTCAAGCGCCTCTCGGAGACCGGCCACCTCGAGGGCCATTTCATTAAGGCGGGCAGCCTCGGCCTGCTGACCTTCCACCGCCTTGTTTGTTGTCTCGATGTTGGCAAGGAGTTGGTGCCCGAGCTACAAGGATGATCGAAGGGTCAGAATGGGAGCTGGGAAGTTAATTAAATGAAGAAGCGAAAGAAAAAAGGAGGATGAATCTACTTACCTCGAGAAAGGCCCCCAGCGAGTCCCAGACTCGTTGTGTAGGATCGACGCGGACGATCCTCTGGACGACTTCGGGCAGTGAGCACCCGTCTACCAGCTTTTTTATTAGATCCCTATCACTGAAGGGATCATCCCCCTGCTCCTCTTCATAGCCACAGGATTCTTCAGTGGCAGTCCGGCGACTGCCGACCCTGCGGGCCAAGGTCTTCCTCCTCTCACCCCCGGCACCTCCTCAGGATGGATCTCCAAAGCAGGGACCTCAGTAGTAGAACTCAAACCCCTCGGGGAAGCCCGGGCGGCAGGACGCTCAGTGTCTGCAAGGATGTCGACCGCTGAGGTCGCTTGGGCGGGCGCGGCCGAACTCGTCCCCTCCACTCTGGCCCTCTTCGCCGGCCCGGAGGCCGCGGCGCCCTTTCTTTTGAGAGCCTTCAGGCCCCTGGCAAGCATCTGTGCTTCTTCGGTGTCCATGCCTAAAAAAAGAAAAAAAAAAAAAGAGAGAAAGAAAAGAGAGAAAAGAGAAAGAGGGCGTGAAAAAGAAGAAAAGAGGAGAAGTAGGAGAAAGAGAGGAAAGGAAAGGAAAGGAAAAGAAAGAAAAAAAAAAGGGAGAGATGAAATACTGGCGGGATTTAGGGGGCTCAGGCCGATGTTGAATAGAAACTGCTCCTTCAGGAGGTTGGAGAGGGAAAGAGTTGGATATTTGAGGAGTTTCTGGGAGGCTTGATGGTCGTCCCCCCCCCCAGGCTGGGCGTCCGACGGACGGAGTCCCTCAGGGAGCCCCAAGGGGGCAACTCTAGCCTCAAGGTCGGGCATCGAACATAAAGAAACTTCCCCTTCCAGTTATGGATAGAAGAAGGGGCACCTTTCAATAACCCCTTCCTACCGAACTGTGGGGAGAAGTACCACCAATCCTTCGCCGTGGGATGACGCTTGAAGGTGTAGAAGTATCTAGACAAGGAAAGGGTGGGCTGGACTTCGACTACATGACAAAGAGAGAGGAACCCTATCAAAAACCTAAGGGAGTTCGGTGCAACCGAAGCCAGAGAAATATCTAGAAACCAGAAAAGAGCAATGACAAAAGGCGGAAGAGGAAGCCGGAGTCCGGCACGGAAGGCCTCCTAGTATAGGCAGAAGCAGCTGGGGGGAGGGGCACTAGCCCGGTCGGACGGGCCAGAAAGTTTCAGTTCGTACTCCGAAGGAACCCCATGCTGAACTCTTATCAGTTGGAGTTCGTCCAGAGTCAGAGAACAAGGAATGACGTCCGGTGCAAAAACCAGACAAGGTTCAGCTATACCTACCGATTCATCTACCGCCTGAGGACTCTGGGAGACCGAGACAGACGAACTCCTAGAGCTGCTAGAAGAAGAACCCCTGGAAGACATCTAGAATCACACGAAGACCACTTACAGAGGCGAAATCCCTAAAAATCAGGGAAAATCATGGACAAGGTCTCGGGGACTGATGTGCAGAGCAAGAGGAAGAAAGGTCGAACGGCAAAAGGAAGAACAAAAAGAGGAAGG
This sequence comes from Elaeis guineensis, assembly GCF_000442705.2. Taxonomy (NCBI): domain Eukaryota; kingdom Viridiplantae; phylum Streptophyta; class Magnoliopsida; order Arecales; family Arecaceae; genus Elaeis; species Elaeis guineensis. The sequence continues at coordinate 105,510,715 of NC_026000.2, read as the reverse complement.
AGTTCTGAGACTAACCTAGGCGATTCGGAGAGGTATGAAGGTGCGAAAATGGGGACGGCTCGAGGAACACCTAAGGCTGGAAAGGGCGTTGAGAAAAATCGAAGTTCAGGGAGAAGAAGGATGCCAGAATGAGACCGTCGGATAGAGCGGGACTCTTGGAGGAGGAGTGCGGGTTTAAATAGGCCCTGAGATCCGACATAATGATGATTGCGAATCCCCTCTAGTCAGCCTCTTTTCACCGCGTGTCCCACTCACCACAGCGGGCGGTTAAAAAGTGGCAAACGGCTGACAGTGCCTTTATTGCGCCACGCCTTGAGCACCATTCCGCTGCAGGATCCAAAAGAGCCTCTTCGGATCACCTCGATTTGAAAAGACTCCAGCGCACGTGCATTAAATGCCAAAATATCTGAGGATGATTGCACGCGAACATCGAGGGAGCAACATCGGCTGTGACAATCTTTCTGTACTTTCTTCATTCGAAATTCGAACTCGGAAGTAGGGAGACTGGTGTTGGGTATAAAATATCCTCAGTCGAAGTTCTTAACAGGATTGACCCTCCCGGGACTCCTCCGGCTTTCGACCGCAGATGGTATCTCTCCGAACTTCTCCGACGGCCGGATTCCCACAGTGCTGACTGAATTCCCCCGATGGACGAACTCCCACAGCACCACCCAAGCTCCCTCAACATGAGTTTCCCCAGTTATCTATTAAGCCACCCCAAGTGCTCACTAAGCTCCACCGCCAGTCGACTTTCTACGACTATCAGCTGTTCCCCGAATCCCTTCCAGACTTCTTCTAGCCAGGTTCAACTCCAATCCGAACTACCCCGAACTTCGTCAACGGCTGAACTTCTCCAACGGTAGATTCCTACGACTACCAGATTTCATCCGGACTCCTACGGGAGTCGGACCTCGTTCCCGACTCCGGCTGCAGGCGGACTTTGCCCGAACTCCTACGGGAGTCGAGCTCCGCCCATGACTTTGCTCACAGGTAAACTTTGTCCAGACTCCTACGGGAGCCGGACTTCACCCATAATTCCCATTGTAGGAAGACTCAGCCTGGGCTCCTACGGGAGCCGGATCTCGCCTCCAGCTCCAGCTGTGGGAAGACTCCGCCCGGACTCCTACGGGAGCCAGACCTCGTTCCCTACTCCGGCTGCAGGCGAACTTTGCCCGGACTCCTCCGGGAGCCAAGCTCCGCCCATGACTTCGCTCATAGGTAAACTTCGTCTGGACTCCTACGGGAGCCGGACTTCACCCACAATTCACATTGCAGGAAGACTCAGCCCGGGCTCCTACGGGAGCCGGACCTCGCCTCCAGCTCCAGCTGCGGGAAGACTCCGCCCGGACTCCTACGGGAGCCAGGCCTCGTTCCCTACTCCGGCTGCAGGAAGACTTTGCCCGGACTCCTACGGGAATCGAGCTCCGCCCATGACTTCGCTCACAGGTAAACTTCATCCAGACTCCTACGGGAGTCGGACTTCACCCACAATTCCCATTGCAAGAAGACTCAGCCCGGGCTCCTACGGGAGCCAGATCTCGCCTCCAGCTCCAGTTGTGGGAAGACTCCGCCCGGACTCCTACGAGAGCCGGGCCTCGTTCCCTACTCCGGCTGCAGGCGGACTTTGCCCGGACTCCTACGGGAGCCGAGCTCCGCCCACGACTTCGCTCACAGGTAAGCATCGTCCGGACTCCTACGGGAGCCAGACTTCACCCATAATTCCCATTGCAGGAAGACTCAGCCCAGGCTCCTACGGGAGCCGGACTTCGCCTCCAGCTCCAACTGCGGGAAGACTCCGCCTGGACTCCTACGGGAGCCAGACCTCGTTCCCTACTCCGACAGCAGGCGGACTTTGCCCGGACTCCTACGGGAGCCGAGCTCCACCCATGACTTCGCTCACAGGTAAACCTCGTCGGGACTCCTACGGGAGCCGGACTTCACCCACAATTCTCATTGCAGGAAGACTCAGCCCGGGCTCCTATGGGAGCTGGATCTCACCTCCAGCTCCAGCTGCGGGAAGACTCCGCCCGGACTCCTACGGGAGCCGGACCTCGTTCCCTACTCTAGCTGCAAGTGGACTTTGCCCGGACTCCTACGGGAGCCGAGCTCCACCCACGACTTCGCTCATAGGTAAACCTCGTCCGGACTCCTACGGGAGCCAGACTTCACCCACAATTCCCATTGCAGGAAGACTCAGCCCAGGCTTCTACGGGAGCCGGATCTCGCCTCCAGCTCCAGCTGTGGGAAGACTCCGCCCGGACTCCTACGGGAGCCGGACCTCGTTCCCTACTCCGGCTGCAGGCGGACTTTGCCCGGACTCCTACGGGAGCCGAGCTCCGCCCACGACTTCGCTCACAGGTAAACTTCGTCCGGACTCCTACGGGAGCCGGGCTTCACCCACAATTCCCATTGCAGGAAGACTCAGCCCAAGCTCCTATGGGATTCGGATCTCGCCTCTAGCTCCAGCTGTGGGAAGACTCCGCCCGGACTCCTACGGGAGCCGGACCTCGTTCCCTACTCTGACTGCAGGCAGACTTTGTGTAGGAACCAGATCTAGGGTTTCAGGGTTCGATCTTGAAACTTTTTCAAGATCATACAGCGGAAGACTAAAATAAATCAAAATTTATTTTCTAAAATCAGAGAATCCCTAGATCTAAGATCCTATTACATGATTATTACATAGCATTAAATCAAAAATTAAAATATATAAATATAGCATAAACTACATGTTGATCATATCAACAAGTTTCTATACTACATCTAATGTATGTATTAAATAATAGATCAGATCTATTACCTTGCAAGTTAGATGTTCTAACCTCGCTGATCCGGGCTTAAGGATGATGTTGCAAGCTGCACACATGTCCGGCCTCTAGGAATCATCCACATGGGCCCACGAATCTCGATCAGAAGTCCTGCTTCAGGAAATCAGCACAGTATGCTAGTACTGCGCTGATCCTTCTTTGATGGTTGATCAGGTGCCTCCTTATTCTTGATTTGGACTCTTCCAAAGATGGAAAGTAGAAGGAGGAGTTTCAGATCTGAGATACTCTCAGGAAACTCAAGATGGAGGGAGGAAAGATATAAAAACAAACAATCCTAGAAGAAGACCCTCTTCTTCTTCTCGTTTCTCTCACTAGACACCCAAACTTGTGTCTTTTATATCTCTATGGCCGAAAGGTTTTTCTCTCTAATTTTTGGATGGCTCAAAGGTCTCTTAAATCTCTATCTTTTTTAAAAATTTCATGAAGAAAATCATTTTATATAGAGAGATATGATAGAGTCCTTGTCTTGGTCAAATACCTAGTCAAGGCTTATCCAAACATGGCAAGTTAAGGGGCGCCCAACTCTTGAGCACCTCCTCCATATTTTCATGCATGGATCACCAGAAAAGGGTGCATAATATGTATCCTAAAAGTCACAAAAATTTCAAAAAAAATTGGATAAATTCGGTGCAAAATTGAAAGAGTTTTGGATTTCTTAAACTCTATCTCATAGAATTCAAAATCCAAACTTATTCCTCTTTGATTTGATCCAAACCACCTTCCATGTAAGAAAGAAGAGAGGAGACCTTTTATGAACATGGGAGAGACTTGGGAGATGGCTTTTGTCACACAAAATAAGAGGAGATTGGCGTTGAATGAGAGAGAGGACGTGGGGAAGGCTTATGTGGTGCAAGGTGGAATCCTAGTCTTACTAGGATTCTATCTTATGACTTGTTTTAATTTGGTTTCTCAAACCAAATCAAATCAAAATTAGATCAACCCAATTAAAATAAGTTTTAACCCAATTAAAAATCTAATTTATTCAGATTAAATTAGATTTAAATCTAATTTAATTTTCTAATCAAATTAGAAATTAGATTGACCCAAGTCCTAGTTGAACTAGGACTAGTTTTTCTTTGCACTTGGCTTATCCAATAAACTAATTGGACTTAATCCAATCAAGCCCAAACTAAATATAATTAAATCATATTTAATTAGACTTAATCTCAGTCCATTGGCTTAATCAAATTAAGCCAATTAGCAATCGAATTGCTAATCGATCCTCCTGCAACACTTGCACTGGGTTAAATGTCAATCGTATTGATCATTTAACCCTAGAACGATTCTTAATCGTTGATCAACCATCCGATCGGATCATGAACTCTAATGTGTATGATCTCATAGGTTCGAACCTAAGCCGGTAGTACAGAAATAATTTCTGTACCAATCAAAGTGACCATCTAGCAATGGTACCCGACGACCGGATAGGTCGAATGTATAGAACAACATCCTTAAAACCCATGCGGATATAGTTTTCATATAATTCATCCCCTTGACCAAAATGATCATAGGACACCCCAGAGTTCAACTGTCAACTCTGATCAGGTTGTCCACATTATATTTCAAGATATCAAATCCATCTGATGGATTACCCTGGCCAAGATTTTGCTAAATTGATATACAGCGACTCATTCTTCTCCAACTCTTGGAGTGGTCAATCCCATCTCGATCACACTCTAACTTTGCAAGTACTTGACTGTGCCCAGAAGCCTTCCGTCTCTAATTAAAAATTTAGTTAGTCCAGTACCAAAGCACAGTGAGTTGCTTGCAAGTCACTGAGGCGATCTCAGGTCTAAGGGATACTTATACCTATATCCCATCAGAGACATTCTCGACAGTGAAATACTTTGGAGTTGATCACGTTCAATGATGATGTACCCTTACATCTCACCTGTATGCCATACCAGTGTCTCCACACTCTTTGGTTAAGAGGACAACCAACCCATATGGCCTACAGTGACCTATGCTCGACAGAAGCTGTCGTCCTTATTAACAGCCTATCATTTGGTCGTGAACTGTTTTAAGGACTAATCGATAAATCCTCTCTTTATCGAACTTAAATAGTCCTAAGGACTTCATCATAACAATGGAGTTCATTAGAAGATAAAACTTATGATGAAAATACCAAATATATTTTATTTATTAACAAATCAATTACAATACTTGATTGCTCAACCATCAACAGCTTGATGATTGGCTTTTTGGGACACATTTTCCAACAACTCCCACTTGTCCTAAAGCCACTCGACACAGTATCTAATACCCATCTTCGACTTGTGGTTGTCGAACTCCTTTATTTCCAGGGCTTTAGTGAAGGGGTCGGCCAGGTTCTCCTTTTCATCGATCTTCTGAAGGTCACGTCACCTCGATCCACGATCTCTCAGACCAGGTGGAAGCGGTGGAAGATGTGCTTCATCCGCTGATGTGCTTTGGGTTCCTTCGCCTGAGCTATGGCACCAGTGCTGTCACAGTAGAGCAGGACCGGACCATCGAGGGAGGGTGCTACTCCGAGCTCAGTGATGGATTTCCTTAGCCACACAGCTTCTTTCGCGGCATCCGATGCTGCGATGTACTCCACTTCACAAACAGAGTCTGCCACAGTATGCTGCTTGAAACTCTTCCAGCAGATAGCTCCACCATTCAGAGTAAAGATATAACCCGACACGCTCCTGCTGTCATCATGGTCAGATTGGAAGCTAGAGTCTATGAACCCCACAAGTTTCAGATCTGACTTTCCATAAACCAACCATTGGTCCTTTAGTATTTCTCAAATACTTAAGGATGGCTTTAACTACTTTTCAGTGATTTTCTCCAGGATCAGATTGGTATCTACTCACTACTCCTAGTGAGTATGCCACCTTTGGTCTTGTACATGTCATGGCGTACATGATAGATCCCACGGCTGAAGCATATGAGACTCTACTCATACGCTCTCTCTCTTCAGGAGTTGTTGGACAATCCTTCTTAGAGAGAAAAATTTCTTGGCCTATCGGTAGATAGCCCTTCTTGAAATTCTCCATGCTGAACCTCTTCAGCACAGTGTCTATGTACATGGACTGGGATAATCCAAGCATCCTTTTAGATCTATCCCTATAGATCTTCATCCCTAGGATGTAGGATGCTTCACCCCAATCCTTCATGGAGAACTGTGATGACAACCAAACTTTTATTCCTGTAGTGCGGAGATGTCATTTTCGATTAAGAGAATGTCATCCACGTACAAGATAAGGAATACCACAACTGGACCATTTGCCCATTTATAGATGCAGGGCTCTTCTCCATTCTTAATGAAGCCATACGTTTTGATCACCTTATCAAAATGCATGTTCCAACTCTGAGAAGCTTGCTTCAATCCATAAATGGATCTCTAAAGCTTGCATACCTTGGACTCATCTGTGGATGTAAACCCCTCAGGTTGTATCATATACACCTCTTCGGTCAGCTCTCCATTCAGGAAAGCTGTCTTTACATCCATCTGTCAGATCTCATAATCCAGATGGGCAGCTATTGCAAGCATTATCCGAATGGATTTGAGCATTACCACAGGGGAAAATGTCTCGTCATAGTCAATACCATAATGTGGATGATACCCCTTGGCGACCAGACGGGCTTTATAGGTCTCCACCTTTCCGTCTGCGCCCCTCTTCCTTTTGAAGACCCATTTACACCCAATGGGTTTAACCCCTTCAGGTGGGTCAACCAATGTCCATACATCGTTGACCTTCATGGACTCCATTTCGAATTTCATAGCTTCAAGCCATTTCTCAGAATCAGGTCTCTGCATTGCATCCATATAGGTGATCGGATCCTCATTATTCTCATCAAGTTCGATGGGATCACCGTCCCAGACCAAGAAATCATAGTATCTGTTCGACTGATGCAGTAGTCTACCGGATCACCTTAATGGTGCAGTTACATTGGGCTTCGGATCTGATCTAATCATATCCGACTCAGGTTCAGCTATTGGTGTCAGTCCTTCTACCTGTTGAACTTCATCAAGCTCAACCTTAGAGGCAACAGTTTCTTCACCAAGGAACTCCTTTTCTAAAAAGATTGACTTAAGGCTGACGAACACCTTTTATTCATCAGCATGGTAGAAAAAATATCTTTTTGTCTCTTTGGGGTACCCTATGAATGAGCATTTGTCAGACCTAGGTCCAAGTTTGTCTGTGACTAATCGTTTGACATAGGCCGGGCACCCCCAGACCCTAAGGTGTGAAAGTGCTGGCTTACGTCTCGTCCATATCTCATATGGAGTCTTAATTACAGACTTACTTGAAACCCTATTTAACAGATAACAGACCGATTCGAGTGCATATCCCCAGAAGAATATCGGCAAGCTAGCAAAACCCATCATGGATCGGACCATGTCTAACAGAGTCCGATTCCTCCTTTCAGACACACCATTATGCTGTGGTGTTCCTGGAGGAGTCCATTGGGAGAGAATCCCATTCTCTCCTAGATATGTGAGAAATTCACTAGAAAGGTATTCTCCTCCTCGATCAAATTGAAGAGTTTTAATACTCTTCCCAGTTTGTTTTTCTACTTCACTTCGAAATCATTTGAACATTTCAAATGAATCCGACTTATGTTTCATCAGATAGACATATCCATATCGGGATAGGTCATTCGTGAAAGTTATGAAGTAGAAATATCTACCTCTAGCACTGGTGCTCATGGGCCCGCATACATCAGTATGTACTAGGTCCAAGAGCTCAGTAGCTCTCTCACCTTTTCCAGTAAAAGGTGACTTGGTCATTTTACCAAGAAGACAGGACTCACAGGTTGGAAGTGATTCACAATCACTAACTTCGAGGATTCCCTCTTGAGTCAACCTGTTTATTCTGTTCTTATTTATATGACCTAGCCTACAGTGCCATAAGTAGATATCTGACACACTATCTAATCTAGGGTGCTTGCTAGTAGAATAGACTCTTATCAGGCTTGATCTTTTTGGTCTGACTCTGCACAGATGTTCCTGCCTGAACTTGCACCTTCTTGACTTTCTTTTCTTGTTCTTCTTCCCTTTCTCAAAAGGTCGAGAATCAGAAGACGAACCTCCCACTAAGTTCACCGACTCCTTGTGAAGTTGGTGATCCTTCTCAAAGTTCTGAAGCAACCCCAGTAACCCATGGTAGTTCTCTTCAGGCTTTGTCATTCTATAATGGTGAGGAATGGAAGATAAGACTTGGGCAGCGAGTTTAGTATTGCATCTTTCCCAAGCTGCTCATGCAAGGAAAAGCCAAGCTTGCTCAATCGTTCCATCAGCTCGCTCATGTACAATACATGATCAGTGACAAAGGCACCATCCCACATTTTGGCATTGAAGATGGCACAACTAGTCTTGTGCCTCTCCACGTCATCGGGTGTGCCAAAAGGATCCTCCAACACTTGAAGCATGTCCTTTGGCTGAGCCGTCTCGAATCTGTGACTGAACTCGTTACTCATTGTGGCCAGCATGATACAACGCACCATGGTCCGGTCATTGACCCACTTCTGGTAAGTGTCTCTGACTGTTCCACATGCATTGGCAGCTGGCTCCTCAGATGCAGGATCCATTATCACATATAGGATCCATTCATGCTCCAAGACTATCTTCAACTTTCGATACCAGCTACCGAAGTTGGATCCCACCAACTTATCATTGTCCAATAATGATCAGAGCGATAGGAAAGTGGCCATATTTGCACAAAGGAGAACCATAACCTAATTAGTAATTGATTCATTAAACCTAAGGATTTGGACTTTAATCAAAAGGTTTCTCCCACTATTTTATTCGAATTGGTAGCCTCTACCTCCAATTCGAGGAATTACCCTAATTCCTTAGTGGGTACTAGAATCCACTTAGACTGCACACAAGCCCAACTTTGGTTGGCCAACCCATGTACATCTAAGGGTAGGTTCATAACCAATTATTTCTCTAAATAATTTCTAGTAATTTTAATTTTGCCCCAAAAACCTAATCAGTAGGCTTTGGCCTCCACTGTAAGGATCCAGTTGGGTCCAACCATTAACATGATCATACTTGGTGTATCTAACCAACGAATGATTAAGCTCAACTTTGGTTGGCTCACCTAACCATCATTAGAGAGACACTTCCAAGTCATCATATGATGAGTGATAATTCCATTAGTCAACAAGCACCAGGCCTTTGGGTCTGCAATGATTATTGAGTTAATGGACTCATTATCAAACACCTTAATGGGAGGCTATGACTCAGTTATCTCAATAACTTTATCATTTTAAGGACCTAATAATTTTAGAGGATTTAAATAATATAGAGGATGAGGTCAGATGAACCAGCTTATCATGATCCTCCCACTGGCTTCACCAAGTCAGCTTAAGGGAGACCATTAAAAGGGCTGGTCTAGGAGCACCTAAATCAATCACACTGATTTATCTAGCTGACATGGGTTAGCTCGAATAGTCAAGTGATCCGATCAAAACATAATTTCACCAAGAGGCCAGGTAAGTTCGATAAGTGGGAGGGTCTGCCAAAGCTTGCCTTAGACACCATCAGAAATGGCCAGGTAAGCGGGCTCCCAATTAAAAACCACCGGTCTGGTTTACTTTAGACACCAACTGGTTTAATTAGTTTCGATTAAATCAACCTAACAGTTCGTGCTAGACTGCTTAGCCATGAATCAAGTCCATTTGGTTCTCGTTAAAGACATGGACTTGACCAACTACAACTATTGTAATTGATCTAGAGAATCCTTGACCTAATCTAAGACAACAATTGATTAGATTTAGTCAATTCTCTAATTAAGTCCATCTTTAATCTAACCATAGGTCTAACCCAATTAATGGACCTAATTCCCACTAACCTATTAACCCAATGTGTTATGATTTGTGTCTTAGGTTCTTCAATTCATAATCCTAGAACCTAATCAAACAACTTCTTAATTCTTAATTAAGTTTTGGGCTGAGGGTTGGGTTCGGCTTTTCAAAAAATAATTTTCATATTTGTAAAATAATTTTATAATATGATTCTACCAACCATATTGCATGTTTGATTCATAATCAAGATACAAGTGAAATAAACATAAAACTACTTTAGATCTAATCTAAACAGGTTCATGTAATTGAAATAATTTCAACTTTAAACAATTTTTTTGCACAAAAATTATTAACAAAGAGATTTTATTTCAGATTTAAATATTTTTTAAATCTAATAAATCATAAATTTAATCTAGATCATATCTAACAAATTTATGATTAAAGATAGATCTACACAAACTAGGACAACCTTTGCACTGTAAGGGGTAAACCTTACAGCAGGACAACCTTGCAGTTTGTGATTGATCTAAAATTTTAATTTTAGATTTAATAATCAGATTATAAATTAGATCTAATCTAAGAAATAATCTAAGCATGTATAAATAATTATGTAATAAAAAACCTAGGCTCTGATACCAATTGTAGGAACCAGATCTAGGATTTCAGGGTTAGATCTTGAAACTTTTTCAAGATCATACAGCGGAAGACTAAAATAAATCAAAATTTATTTTCTAAAACTAGAGAATCCTTAGATCTAAGATTCTATTACATGATTATTACATAGCATTAAATCAGAAATTAAAATATATAAATATAGCATAAACTACATGTTGATCATATCAACATGTTTCTATACTACATCTAATGTATGTATTAAACAATAGATCAGATCTATTACCTTGCAAGTTAGATGTTCTAACCTCACTGATCCAGGCTTGAGGATGATGTTGCAAGCCGCACATGCATCCGGCCTCTAGGAGTCATCCACACGAGCCCACGAATCTCGATCAGAAGTCCTGCTTCAGGAAATCAGCACAATATGCTAGTACTGCGCTGATCCTTCTTTGATGGTTGATCAGGTGCCTCCTTCTTCTTGATTTAGACTCTTCCAATGATGGAAAGTAGAAGGAGGAGTTTCAAATCTGAGATGCTCTCAGAAAACTCAAGATGGAGGGAGGAAAGATATGAAAACAAACAACCCTAGAAGAAGACCCTCTTCTTCTTCTCGTTTCTCTCTCTAGACATCCAAACTTGTGTCTTTTATATCTCCATGACCCAAAGGTATTTCTCTTTAATTTTTGGATGGCTAAAAGGTCTCTTGAATCTCTATCTTTTTCAAAAATTTATAAAAAAATTCATTTTATAAAGAGAGATATGATAGAGTCCTTGTCTAGGTCAAATACCTAGTCAAGGCTTATCCAAACATGGCAAGTTAAGGGGCGCCCAACTCTTGAGCACCTCCTCCATATTTTCATATATAGACCACTAGCAAAGGGTGCACAATGTGTACCCTAAAAGCCATGAAAATTTCAAAAAAAATTTGGATAAATTCGGTGCAAAATTGAAAGAGTTTTGAATTTCTAAAATTCTATCTCATAGAATTCAAAATCCAAACTTATTCCTCTTTGATTTGATCCAAACCACCTTCCATGTAAGAAAGAAGAGAGGAGACCTTTTGTGAATGTGGGAGAGACCTGGGAGATGGCTTTTGTCACACAAAATAAGAGGAGATTGACATTGAATGAGAGAGAGGGTGTGGGGAAGGCTTATGTGGTGCAAGGTGGAATCCTAGTCTTACTAGGATTCTATCTTATGACTTGTTTTAATTTGGTTTCTCAAATCAAATCAAATCAAAATTAGATCAACCCAATTAAAATAGGTCTTAACCCAATTAATAACCTAATTTAATCAGATTAAATTAGATTTAAATCTAATTTAATTTTCTAATCAAATTAGAAATTAGATTGACCCATGTCCTAGTTGAACTAGGACTAGTTTTTCCTTGCACTTGGCTTATCTAATAAATCAATTGGACTTGATCCAATCAAGTCCAAACTAAATCTAATTAAATTATGTTTAATTAAACTTAATCTCAATCCATTGGCTTAATCAAATTAAGCCAATTAGCAATCGAATTGCTAATCGATCCTCCTACAACACTTGCACTGGGTTAAATGTCAATCGTATTGATCATTTAACCCTAGAATGATTCTTAATCGTTGATCAACCATCCGATCGGATCATGAACTCTAATGTGTGTGACCTCATAGGTCCGAACCTAAGCTGGTAGCACAGGAATAAATTTTTGTACTAATCAAAGTGACCATCTAGCAATGGTACCCGATGATCGGATAGGTCGAATGTATAGAACAACATCCTTAGAACCCATGTGGATATAGTTTTCATATAATTCATCCCCTTGACCAAAATGATCATAGGACACCCCAAAGTTCAACTGTCAACTCTGATCAGGTTGTCCACATTGTATTTCAAAATATCAAATCCATCTGATGGATTATCCTGGCCAAGATTTTGCTAAATTGAAATACAGCGACTCATTCTTCTCCAACTCTTGGAGTGCTCAATCCCATCTCGATCACACTCTGACTTCGCAAGTACTTGACTGTGCCTAGAAGCCTTCCATCTCTGAATTAAAAATTCAGTTAGTCCAGTACCAAAGCACAGTGAGTTGCTTGCGAGTCACTGAGATGATCTCAAGTCTAAGGGACACTTATACCTATATCCCATCAGAGACATTCTCGACAGCAGAATGCTCTGGAGTTGGTCACGTTCAATGATGATGTACCCTTATATCTCACCTGTATGCCATACCAATGTCTCCACACTCCTTGGTTAAGAGGACAACCAACCCATATGGCCTACAGCGACCTATGCTCGATAGAAGCTGTCGTCCTTATTAACAGCCTATCATTTGGTCGTGAACTATTTTAAGGACTAATCGATAAATCCTCTCTTTATCGAACTTAAATAGTCCTAAGGACTACATCATAACAACGGAGTTCATTAGAAGATGAAAACTTATGATGAAAATGCTAAATATATTTTATTTATTAACAAATCAATTACAATACTTGATTGCTCAACCATCAACAGCTTGACGATTGGCTTTTTGGGACACATTTCCCAACACTTTGCCCGAACTCCTACGGGAGCCGAGCTCCGCCCATGACTTCGCTCACAGGTAAACTTCGTTCGGACTTCTATGGGAGCCAGACTTCACCCATAATTCCCATTGCAAGAAGGCTCAGCCCGGGCTCCTACGGGAGCCGGATCTTGCCTCCAGCTCCAGTTGCAGGAAGATTCCGCCCGGACTCCTACGGGAGCCGGACCTCATCTCCGACTCTGATCGAAGGAAGACTCCATCCGAGCTCCATCCCCGACTTCGACTGCTGGAAGGCCTCGTCCAGACTCCTACGGGAGCCGGGCTCCGCCCTCGACCTTGACTGCTGGTAAACTCCATCTGGACTCCTAAGGGAGCCGGGCTTTGCCCCTGACTTTGATTGCAGGTAGACCTCGCCCGGGCTCCTATGGGAGCAAAATCTCATCCTCAACTCCGAGTACGGGAAGACTCCATCCGGACTCTCATGGGAGTCGGACCTCGTCCTCAACTTCGGCTGAAGGAAGACTTCGTCTGGACTCGCATGAGAGTCGGACTCCAGGCTCCTCTAGAATGGGTAGCTAACCACCTCTCCCCACCAGACACTCCAGTCGAGCTTCAGCCGACAGGCCTGCACTCCCTGGCGTGGCCGCAGTAATGGCCATGACTCTGCTCCACTTCCTGCGATGGATTCCGCGCGGCTCCATTACTCCCTGGCCAACCTCTATGATGCCCACGATCCTGCTCCACTTCCTGCGATGGATACCGTGCGATTCTTCCATCCTTTGGCAAGTCGCGACAATGGACGTCGCTCCACTCCCCATGACAGACTCCACATGGCATGTCCCGGTGATAGCCATGATTCCACTCCTCTACTCTCTGCAACAAACTTCTCCTGACTCTGGGCGGCCCACTGCCAGACGGTTACAGACATCGCTATCAGTCTGTTGCCCCCTCCGCCTATAAAAGGGGGATCCCAGATACATTATTCTCTAAGCCCTCATTTTTACCTAGAAACTCTGCTAAAATTTTTGTTCGAGCACTCCATTCTTGTTGAGGCAGAGAACTAACTTGAGCGTCGGAGGGTCTTGCCGGAACAACCCCACCTCTGGTTTAGACTTCTTTTGTAGGTCCCGACGGCGATCGCGACACCCTCGACTCCAGCTTTTCCGACGCAGGCAGATTTTTGCACCAACAATTGGATTTTGCTATGGATGGTAAACAGAGCTTGAATTTGATCCTACAGTCTCTTCCTTACTCTTTTTCTCAGTTTGTTATAAATTATCATATGAACAAACTGAACATCAACTAGTCAGAGCTGCTGAACATGTTGAAAACAGTAGAGAGCCATTTCAAGGATGAAAAAGCTTCAATACATCTTGTTGATAAGATTGACAAGAAGAAGACAAAGAAAGGTTCTAAGAAAAAGATGAACTCTAAGACTGGCATTTCCAAGAAGAAGGCGAAGAAGGTCTCCGCTAAAGGTACTGCTATTACTGTGGCAAGGAGGGCTACTGGAAGAAAAATTGCAAGGAGTACCTTACAATCGTGAAATCAGCAAATGTTGCTAAAGATTTGTATGTGATACAAACTAATTTATCACTAAGTACTTCATTGTCAGATTCTTGGGTATTGAATACCATCTGTGGCTCACATCTTTGCAAATTATTGCAGGATCTATAGAAAATAAATAGTTTGAATAAAGATGACTTCGAGCTATTTGGCATTAATGGAGAGTCCATTCAGATAAAAGTCATAAGAACTAGGATTTTAGAGTTGCCTTCGGGCAAAATTTTAGAACTGAAGATCTGTCCTTATATTTCAAATGTTGTTAGAAATATTATTTCTGTACCATTATTATTGAAATAAAATTTTAAAATAAATGTAAAGAATAGTGATTGTTCTATATATTTTTTTAATGAATATTATGGGAGTACTTATGTTGATAATGATCTTTTGTTGCTCTTACTTAATGATAATGTACTTCATTTTGATAATATGAAGAAAAGAAAGAGAAAGGATGTGAATGTCACATACCTCTGGCATTACCAATTTGGCCATATAAATAAGTCAAGAATTAACAAGTTATTCAAAGATAATTTCTTTGATTCTTATGATTATGAGTCATATGAAACTTATAAATCTTGCCTCATAAAAAAATGAACAAGATTCTATTTACTGGATATGGAGAAAAAATGAGTGACATTTTGGACCTTGTACATACTGATGTATGTGGTCCAATGTCGACTCAAGGTAGAGGTGGGTACTCTTACTTCATCACATTTACTGATGATAGGTCTAGGTTTGGACATATGTATTTAATAAAACACAAATCTGAAGCCTTTGATAAATTTAAAGAGTATCAAAGAATGGTTGAGAAACAAACTAATAAAAGTATTAAAGCTCTTCGATCTGATCGAGGAAGAGAATACTTGTCTAGTAAATTTCTTGATTATTTAAAATAAAATAAAATACTCTCTCAATGGATATCCCCTTATACTCCATAATTAAATAGAATTACGAAAAGAAAGAATCACATGTTATTAGATATGGTGCGATCCATGATATGTTTCACGAATCTTTCAATATCTTTTTGAGGATATGCCCTCGAGGCTGTAGTATATATTTTAAATAAAGTTCTTTCTAAATCTGTTTCTAGCACTCCATATGAAATATAAAAAGAAAAAAGATTCAATCTTAAGTATCTTAAAATTTGGAGTTGCCCAGTTTATGTGCAAAATGTTGATGGACATAAATTGGATGCTAGATCAAAAAAATATAAGTTTGTAGGTTATCCCAAGGAGAGTATAGGATACTACTTCTACAACCCTACTCAACAAAAGGTGTTTGTTGGTAGGCATGCCATTTTCTTAAAAAAAAAATTTATCCAAGAAGGAGGTAATGGGAGGTCTGTCGAGCTTGAGAAAGTTCAAAACCTACAATCCATTCAGGATTCGCAAAATGATTCTCAACCAGATGTGTCCATTATTAAGGTACAGCCACTACACATACCTTCTTTTCGAAGGTCGAATAGAGTGTGTAATGTACCACTCAGGTATGAGTTTGTCATTGAGAATGATAATATATCCCATATTATTGAGAATGATGATCGCATGACTTATTCGGAAGCTATCATGAGTAGTGACTCTGACAAATGGCTCAATATCATGAAATCTGAAATGGACTCCATATATACCAACCAAGTTTGGACTTTGATTGATGCACCTGAGGGTGTGACCCCAATAGGCTGCAAATGGGTCTTCAAAAAGAAGATTGGAGTAAATGGTCAGGTAGAGACCTATAAGGCCAGGCTAGTGTCAAAAGGTTTCAAATAAAAACAAGGTGTTGATTATGAAGAAATCTTTTCACCAGTATCCATGCTCAAGTCTATTTGGATAATGCTTGCTATTGCAGCATACTATGACTATGAGATCTAGCAGATGGACATCAAGATTGTCTTCTTCAATCGAAACTTTGAGGAAGAAGTCTATATGACTCAGTCAGAGAGATTTATCTCTAGTGGAAGAGCAAATCAGGTATGCAAGTTGAATAGATCTATATATGGATTAAAACAAGCATCGAGGAGATAGAACATTCATTTTGATGAGACAATCAAATCATTTGGCTTCATAAAAAATGTGGATGAACCTTGTGTGTACAAGAAGACTAGTGGGAATGCTATTGTCTTCTTGATTTTTATATGGATGACATACTGCTCATTGAGAATGATATTCCGATGTTGCAATCAGTCAAGACATAGCTATCACAAAAATTTTTCATAAAAGACTTGGATGAAGCATTCTATGTACTTGGTATAAAGATCTATAGGGATAGATCAAAAAGGATGCTAGGCTTGTCCCAGTCTAGATACATTGACCTTATGTTGAAGAGGTTCAACATAGAGGGAAGTAAAAGAGGTTACTTTTCCATAGGTCATGGCATACAACTCTCTAAGAAGATGTCTCCTAAGACACCTGAAGAGAGAAATAAAATTAGTTCTATTCCTTATGCTTCGACTGTAGGATCGATTATGTATACTATGTTATGTACCAAGCCTGATGTGGCTTATGCCTTGGGCATTGTAAGTAGATTTCAGGCTGATCCCAAAGAGGATCATTAGAAAGCTGTGAAAAATATACTCAAGTACTTGAGAAGGACTAGAGATATTTTTTTGATATATGATGGATCTGATTTAAAACTGAAAGGTTATATAGATTTTAGTTTTCAATCTGATCCGGATGATAGCAAATCTATATCTGGGTATGTGTTCACTCTATAAGGTGGTGCAGTAAGTTGAAAAATTTTTAAACAGTAAACTATTGTCGATTCGATCACTGAGGCTAAGCATATTGCTGCAAGTGAGGCTGCTAAGGAGGCCATCTGGATGAAAAAATTTATCACAGAGTTGGGTGTGGTTCCAAGGATTGAACAACCAATGTCCCTTTATTGTGATAATACTAGGATAGTTGCTCAAGCCAAAGAACTAAGGTCTCATCATAAATCCAAACACATCCTAAGATGGTTCCACCTCGTTCGAGAGATAGTCGAAAGATACGATATGATCGTAGAGCGAGTTGACACCAAGAACAATATAGTGGACCTATTCACTAAGGCTTTGTCAATGCAGCAGTTTGACCGCCACCTTGATAGCATGGGTATCAAGTATAGGGGTGATTGGCTTTAGTGCAAGTGAAAGATTGAAATAATAATGCCCTACAAGCCAATCGTATATAAGATATGATAGAATATTTATTATAATTTATCTTTCAAACTCATGTAATTGATATTTATATTATTAATAAAATAGATATTTTTGATTTATTATATGCTGTTTCTTATTGTTCTTAAGATTATAATAAACCCCATTGGTCCATATAATAGTTTTAGGGCCATGATGAGATCACGCCAATGAGATCTAAAATTTTGATAGCCATGAGCTAAAATATTTTTAGTCATTGGTACATTGAATCAGGAATCAATGATACAGGTAAGACTGGCATGTCCTATGTATGCTCAGAAATGAGAGTGGTTGATTTACAACCACTTGTGTGGTAACACTAATACAAGGATATGAATGCTTATTAGAGAATAAGTTTACTGAATTGACCTATGAGAGAATATCAGATGGAGTCTTATTTATATGTCAACTGATGTTTCTCTAGTGGGAGTTGTATAAGTGATCTTTTGACCTGAGATCATCATAGTACCTTATGTACTTGGATCTATATTTTGGTCCACTTTCTAACTTGATTCTTTGATCCTTGTATGGGGTATTCTAGATATAGTGAAGAGTGCATGGAGATTGTGAGTGATCAATAAGAGATCAGTCACTCCTAATAAGGGAGTGAACATCCTATGTGATCTTATAGGTCGATGATTCGAAAGTCTTTGGCCAAAGCATGATGATAATTAGAAAAAGATTTTTAATGTATCATCAACTGAATCATCATCTTTAGATCAAGATATATAAAGATAAGTGATTAGATTTGATATATTTTCATACCCACAGCTCATCTGAGATGTTGTTTGACTGAAGGATTGAATTACATGGTAACTTGCCACTGAAGGATATTTGATAATTTTTTATCAAAATTTTAAATTTTTTGAGTAGTCTTGACACATTGCTAGATGTCAATTTTAATTATAGATTTATCAAAATTAAAAGAGTTTAATTTTGAAATCAATTTGAAAGAGTCTAAGTTGATTGAGACTCTTCGGATAACCTAATCTCAACGGATTAGGATTACGTCAAAAGTCTTGATCTACTGCTGGCTAGATTTGGAACCCAATGGATCACACACTTTGAAATTTAGCCTTAGTCTGATTTAATTAGAATTTAATATAAATTTTATGGGTTAATTTGATATGCTAGCACATTGTATTAACCCAAGTTCCTAAATTGGTTTAGATCAAAGTGTTTGAGCTAACTTACACTAGTTGCTTTTGATCTAATGGGATTGGGTCAATTTAGATCGGATCTTTATCCAACTTGAAATAGTTTTAAGTGGAGAAGGACTCCTCTATGTCCACTAGAAGCCATGCTAAAAATAAATGCCGCCCCACCTCTTTTCAATATGTGAAGTTGGAGAGTCCTTCATGAAGACTCTTATCTTTATGCGTTGCCTTAAATTCTCAACCAGATATTCATTTATTTTTTGCCAAAATTAAGTAGAATTTTTATAACACATAGAAAAAGAAGATTCCTTCTGCTGTAAGTATCTGATGTGCCAAAAATTTTTCACGATTAATTTATTCACCATGTGAGAAGTTGGAGCACCAAAGGTTGGCACCCCTTCATCTCATGACATGTCCCTTGGTCCCTTATTTATATGGGATGCTGGATTCTATGATTTTGGGTTGACACTAGAGATTAGGGATATGAAAATCATAAAAAAAATTCCATAAAAGATCTAAAAAAAAGATAAGAGAAAATTGAGTGGCAAAAGTTGTAAGATGGTGGTGAGAAATTTAGCAAGAGTTGCTAGTGTGCCCTAAGGTTTGGTTTTTTCATATGTTGGAGCTAAAAATTAAATCCTAAGTTATGAAATATCTAAAGAGTATCTTCTTGGTATGATCCTAATGGCAAACTTGGAGGCAACTGGGCTTTGGTACGATCGTACCATGAGTTCGAAGCCTGCAGTGTTCTTGAGAAGATAAGGCTACCGTAGCGCACCGGTTAGGAAGGACCTTGGCCAACTTCCATATGGATCACCATTGGAGGACTTCTACTTTAGAGTCTTGTAGAGAACACCAACGTGCCACTTCATCCTTTTTGGTGAAAGTAAAAATTCTCTCTTTTGCATGCTTGTTTTTATTTTATCAATATTTGTAAGGTGATTCTAGCATTTGGATTCTAGCTTGATAGTTTTATTTGAAAAAGCTATTGATTTGTTTATTTTTAAAATTTTAAAAAAATTTTCCACTGTATGGTCAGAACCCAACAGAAATAGGATACCATATAGATAATCTTTGACATTATCTTTAAGACCTTGCTGCCAACTTATTTTTTTCTCCTTATATGTGCGACATTTTGAGGAGATTTTTTGTGAGAAATTAGTTGGAGAACTAATTTATTGTAAAAAAATATAGAATGGGGTATCCCATAGTTTTTTGATATATTTTGGTATGAATTTTTGAGTAGGGGTGACAACACATCAAGAGTCCATGATCTCTTGGACTCTTCACCCCACCTTCTTACATGGCTATACAAGGGGCTTTTGTGGTTTTTTTTATGTGTGTAAGATATCAGAAGAAGAGTTCTTCATATGAACGGGCTTGGGGCATTGGTTCATGGTGTGAAAAAAGAGGAGAAGAGTCCTCTCTCTTGGGGTTAGCGCAAAAGCTGAATTTTAAGTTTTGATCCTTAGGGTTTGGGAAGAGAGAAAAATATGAGAAAAAAATTATTTCTTCTTCTTTCTTTTTTCACATCTTTATATCCTCTAGAAGTTCATCTTCAATCTCTAAAAAGATTTCATAGATTTGAAGAAAGGGATCCAGATCAGCCAAGAAGAAGGTCTTTGCACGAGCTAGCACTTTCGAGAAGACCGATCAGATTGGGGCTTCGAGTGGACTTTTCGTAGAGGTCAGACATGTATGCGACTACGAGCAACCAATGAGGACCCTCTCTACTATATCTCTCTATAGTAGTAATTATTGACCTATGCTCAGATATCGAGTTCTGAACTCAGATTAGAAGTAGATGTGATCTATTGCACACATGCATGCATGTTGATTTTATTTTTAGTATTTTTTAGATTTTATATGCAACATATCATATCATAGATCCTAGAGTAGATTGATTTGATAATAAGATCATATGTATATTAGATTAATTTGATTAATCTAATTGTCTTCCACTGAAATTCATTCAAAAAAAATTTAAAATACATGCATGAAATCGCCTATGCATCCCAACAGTGTTATCAGAGCCTAGATTCATTATGACATATTATATGTGCATATTAAATCTAAAATTTAATTTTATTTAGATCTGATATATCATATTTTGATCTAAATTTAATTAATGATTGATGGCACTGAAGGGAAGGGAACAGTTTCCCTCTAGAATGCCCAAGTTGCATCTAAAAATTTTCTCTAATGTTCTACTTGTTTAAGGATCAAATCCTTACATGAATCATAATGAAATTAGAGATCAAATTTCAAATTATCTGATATAAACCTTTGTAGAGACCTGAATATGCAGACCCTCTACTTCGCATGCACGTCAGATGCCGTAGGAAAGCAGGATGAACTCCAATCCAATTAGCTTCGCAACTCAATCAATCAAGGGATGAGATGTGATGATGTGACACCTCACACCAGTAGGTGGGATATCCAAGAAGGATCCACACCCAAGGAGAAAAGGTGGTAATAAAGGGAGAGATGTAGAAGATGAAGGACCTCTCTCTTCACACGTCTGTCTCTCTCTCTTTTTCTCTTCTCTCAATTTGATTTGTTTGCTATTCTATTCTCTTCTTTTATCTATAGATAGAGACCCTCTATATTTATAGATAATTTTCATGATCCAATGAGTGGAGGACTCTTTATTCAAATCTGATTTGAATTGGTCCAATACTCATTAAAGGACTCCTACATGAGATATAATTGCCATCACTTATGATATTCACTTTGCATCCACTCCCACACCCACTTGGGGCACCCCAAATAAGCATCAAATCAATTTTTGGTCATACTTCATAAGTGGGTATTCCCAGGGCAAGTAGAAATACTCATATCTCATCCAAAACAGGTTCGATTCGAGTCCGATTCGAAGTCGATTCGAAATAATTTCAAAAGACTGTTAATCATAAACTCTTTAGGACTTTTATACCAAGTCTAACTTAGATTTTGGATCTATTTAAGTATAATTAATTCAGATCTAATTTGAAATTAATTATTACTTAAATTCAATCTTTCATATATTCTATGAATCATAGATAGAAATTATTCATCCCCAGGATTGAACCTGAACCTCATATGTAGTGCTAGCTAGACATAGTCAACTCTTCAATCCCATTTGACCCATAACTCAATTCTTAATCAAGTTAGCTTATATGTTCAAACAAGTCAAGTACTTTCAGATTGGACATATAAACATAGATCAATTCCTTCCTATTTTGTCTGACTTGTGTGCATGACTCCATAGGTTCAAACACTAAGCTGGTAGTACAGAAATTAATTCCTACACTAATCGAGATACCATCTAGCAATGGTTTCTGATGTCTAGATAGGTCGAATTATCATAAAGAAATATTTTAGAACTCGTACTCATGGTTACCGCATAATTCATCTTTTTGACCCTGGATGCTCTAAGATGGTCTCAGGTTAACTGTCAATCGAGATTGCTTCATCCACATTGTATTTCAACCTTTCAAATCCATCTCATGGATTACTCTGGCCAAGACTTTACTAAATTAAAATACAGTGATATATCAACTTCAATAATTCAGAGGGGTCAATCCCATCTTGATCCACACACAGAATTCGCAAGTATTTGACTGTACCCAGTAGCTTTCTGTCACTACATTAAAAGTCCAGGTAGTTGGGCACCAAAGCACCATGAGTTGCTTGCAAGTCACTATGATGATCTCAGGTCTAAAGGATATTTGTACCCATATATTTCGCAAGCAGCTCTTGACAGCAGAATGCTCAGCAGGTGAGTCACTTGTTCAATGATGATGTACCCTTACATCTCACCTGTATGTCATAGTAGTGTCACCACACTCCTTAGTTAAGAGGATAACCAACCCATATGGCACACAACAACTTTCACTCGATAAAGATCATGTCCCGTAATGACGTATCATTTGGTTGCAAACTTGTTTAAGAACTATACGATAAATCCTCTCTTTATCGTACGCTAGCATAGTTCTAGGGACTTCATCACAGTACAAGAGTTTAAGGAAGATGTCACTTTGTGATGAAAAATATCAGAATAACTATTATTCAATAATCAATAATTTATATATAAAGATAAACTCAATCATCACATGATTGATTTTAGAATATAATTTTCAATAACTCCCACTTGGACTAAAGCCAATCGGGGCAGTATCTTATACCCATCTTCCATTTGAAGTCATTGAACTCTTTGATCCCGAGAGCTTTAGTGAAGGGGTCGGCTAGGTTCTCCTTTCCATCGATCTTCTTAAGCTCGATGTCACCTCAGTTCATGATCTCTCGCACTAGGTGATAGCGGTGTAGAACATGTTTAGTGTGATGGTGTGACTTAGGTTCTTTCACCTGAGCTATGGCACTAGAGCTATCACAATACAGCAGGACAGGACCATCAATGGAAGGTATAACTCCTAGCTCGATAATGAACTTTCGCAACCACACCACCTCCTTTGCAGTATCTGATGCAGCAATGTATTCCACTTCGCATATAGAATCGGCCACAGTATGTTGCTTGAAACTTTTTTAGCAAACAATTTCTCCATTCAAGGTAAATACGTAGCCTGACATGCTTCGCTGTCATCACAATCTAACTGAAAACTGGAATCAGTATATCCCACAAGTTTCAAATCAGAGTCTCCATAGAAAAGTCATTGGTCTTTAGTATTTTTCAAATACTTAAGAATTACTTTTGCAATCTTCCAATGCTTCTCATCCAGATCTGACTAGTACCTACTCACTACCCCTAGTGAATAGGCCACATCTGGCCACGTACATGTCATAGCGTACATGATAGATCCCACTATCGAAGTATATAGTATTTTACTCATGCGCTCTCTCTCCTCAAGAGTTGTTGGACAATCCTTCTTGGTAAGAGTAATTCTATGGCCTATCGGAAGATAGCCTTTCTTGATATTATCCATATTGAACTACTTCAACAAGGTATCAATGTACGTAGATTGGGACAATCCAAGCAACCTTCTAGATCTATCCCTATAGATCTTCATCCCTAGGATGTCAGATGCTTCTCCCAAGTCCTTCATGGAGAACTGTGATGATAACCATAGCTTCACACTCTACAAAGTTGGGATGTCATTTTTTAGTAATAGTATGTCATCCACATATAGCACAAGAAAAATGATCATAAAATCGAAAGTCCATTTGTAGATGCAAGGCTCTTCTCCATTCCTAATGAAGCCATACGTTTTGATTACTTTATCAAAATACATGTTCCAACTCCTCGATGCCTGCTTAAGTCCATAAATTGACTTTTTCAGCTTACATACTTTCGACTCGTTTGTGGATGTGAACCCTTCAGGTTGTATCATATACATCTCTTCTTCCAGCTATCCATTAAAAAAAGTAGTTTTGACATCCATCTACCAGATCTCATAATGTAAGTGTGTAGCGATAGCAAGCATAATCTGAAAGGAATATGCCCTACAAGCCAATCGAAATTTATATTTTGATGGATTTTTCTTGTAATCTTTCAGACTTATGTATTGACTCTTTAAATAATAAAAGGCATTTTCATCATATGTTGCATCTTACTTTAGTAATGATTATGATGAACTCCATAAATCAGGAAAATGGGTTTAGGGTTATGATGAGATCATACCTATGAGACCTAAAATTCTAAAATTCTTGATTTAGAATATTCCTAGTCATAGGAGCATTGAGTAGGAGATCAATGTTCCAGATAGATTAGCACTTTCTATGTATGCTCGATGGAGAGGGTGGAAAATCTCATATGCCACTTATGTGAGACACTAATACAAGGAAGTGGGTGCTCATTAGAGAATGAGTTCACTAAATTGATCCGACTTAAGAAACATCTTATGGAATTTACTTACATGTCAAGAGATATTTTCTTATAGTAGGAGTTGTGCATGTAATCCTTTGACTTGAGACTATCATAGAACCTTATATACATGAATCCATATTTTTTGGTTCATACTCATTCATGATTTAGTCATGTACGGAGTGTTCTAGATATGGTAGAATGTGTATGGAGGTTGTGAGTAGGTCAACATGGAA
This sequence comes from Elaeis guineensis, assembly GCF_000442705.2. NCBI lineage: Eukaryota > Viridiplantae > Streptophyta > Magnoliopsida > Arecales > Arecaceae > Elaeis > Elaeis guineensis. The sequence continues at coordinate 105,486,061 of NC_026000.2, read as the reverse complement.
TCGATCACTCCTGGTAAGAGGAAATCGCATCCTACTTGTTCTGATCGATTGATGATTCAGGAAGCCTTTGATCAAAGCAAAATAAAAATTAGAAAGAGTTTCTAATATTTTATTAATTGAATCATCATATAAGATTGAGAGAAATATGAGTATGATATTGGATTTGACATCATTCCATATCCAGAGTCAAATTTGGGGTGCAGGGAGATCATAGGATCAAATTGCACGATAACTTTCCACTGAAGGATATTTTTGGTATTTCTATCAAAAATTTTATATCTTCCAGGTCGACATGATACGTTGCTAGACGTCAATCTTATCTTATGGGTTTGATCAAATTAAAGAATTTAATTCAATCACCAATTAGAAAGAGTTCTAATTGCTGAAATTGGGTTAGCTCGATTGGATCTAGATTGGTTAGATTAAATTCTAATCAAATCAAATCGACATAAACTCAGACCTATTGCTGGCTAGATGTGGAATCCAATGGGTCACACACAAAGGGTATTGATCAGGGGTCTAATTGGATTAGATCATGTTTGCAAAATTGACATGCTAGCACATGTTGCAAAAAACTAGCTCCTTGTTTCAAATCGGGTTTAAATTTGATTCCAGATTGGGCTAAATAAAGCCAAATTAATTCAAATAAATTTTGTATTTGAGTTGGTTCAGCCCTTTTCTGCATGTACCAAAAATTTGTAGCCAGGAAACTAATTCTCCACGAGTCAAGAATTTTTCTTGTGCGCGGGTGCAGTTTTTGTGTGCAGAAACAGTTTTCGCATCCCATGAGATGGGATGCCTCATCCTTGAGCTTATCCTATGTTCTATGATGAAATAAATTTTTTAATGATTCCTAGCTTTATTTTGATTGTCAAGAAATTTTTTGAAGTTAAAATTCCTTCTATTTTAATCGTGGAAATTCGTTAAATTTGGAAATCCTGTCAGCCTGATCCATGCGCCTGACCAAGAGTCCAACTTGTGAAGGACTCTAACCCATCTGTCACGCCACTTTTTAATCTAATTTTTTTTCCATGACATTCTCATATTAGCACCTTAATTTTTGGTATTAGATGGACAAAATTACATTGATAGGTGGTGAAAAAAAATTATGCCATGTGAAGCTGCGTGACTCATAGGAGAATCATCGAGAAAAATGTTCCGAAGAGTCCTTCTGCATGAAGCGTCTCTTGGATTTTTTCCTGATGATTGCCATGTGCCAAAAACTTTCAGATAGGCATGAGAATTCATCAGGAGGCATGAGATTTTCTGATGGATGTGAGATGGCGCGTGGAAGGGGTGCAAAAAATTCCCGAAGGCAACCCATCGCTAAGTATTTAAAGGGGGGTGCGCCGGGGGATTGTATTGATTTAGATTTCCAATTCTTCCTTTCTTTCTAACATTCTCTCCCTATTATCCAATTAGTCTCTTCTTTCTCTTATTAGGACAAGTCCAAAAATAGAAAGACAAGTCTGATTTTAGGACAAGAGTCTAGGAAGAGAATTAAGGAAGACAAGGAGAGAAGAAAGGTAGGGATAGGAAGGCTAGGAGAAGAGAAAGAGCGTCTTGAGGTCCTGGTGTTCAAAAAAATTTTCAGAGTGAGAATTTTGGAGGAGGAATCATATCAAAGAGTTGGTGTCCTAATCATAGTCTTGTGTGGATCACCATTGGAGGGCGAACACTTGGGCGCCTGGTGGAGGTTCTGCCGAAATTTGGATTAAGCGCTGCAGGTATTCTTCTATAACTTAAATTTAATCTTAAATTTATGTTATATATGATTGTTAATCATCAAGGAGATACTGGTTTAAGGGTTTAATATTTAGGATTTTTTTATTAAAATTTTGAAATCCATTATGTTTTCACTATGCATGCCCACTCAGAAACCCTACAGTGGTATCAGAGCCGGCCTTGATTGGTTCAATCATATATACATAATATTTATGTGATCCATAGTATGATTTATACTATAAAATGATTTATGCTTTCTTATGATGATATGAAATAATACATATATCATTCTCCACTTCATCATCTTGACATAAGGTTGTCCTAGCATAACGGGATTATGCTGCAAGGTTGTCCTAGGATGATGAATGTCCATATGTTACACTTGCACATGTAAAAAATTTTAATGTTGATACATAAATGGGTATTATGTAGTTAGAATGTGCATGAGACAAAATAAAAGCCCTCATTAGAAAATTATATTAAGTGGTAGTGATATGTAACTATGGGTTAACCAATTCTTTATCAATTGATCAATTGGTGTCTAGGAAAGTGCTATAGGTGGTTTTTTAATTGGTTCTGTTGTCTGACCTGGCCAATTTATTGGTGTCTAAGGAAAGCAACGGGGGGACCCCCACCTTACTTACTTGGCTAATTTGATTAAGCGATCTTGATATTGAAAAATCCTAATGTTGAAAACACTATTAAGGGCCTTCCTTCATGCTAGGTTAATGTTACATCATGAACTACGGCTAGTTTGTTGTGTTAACATGAGGCTTGTCATAAGGATTGATATAACATAATCCTGGTGCATAGAAGATGCTTACGGCAATTTTGAATATACTGCTTTGTTGTGTTAACACAAGGGCAGTTATATTAGAATTTGACTGTATTGAAATGAAGGGTCTAGCTTAACTAAAATATTATAGCTTGTTGTGTTAACACAAGGCTAATAATATTTTAGAGGCCAAGATATAATATTGAAAATTGCATGAGATGCAATTGGAAAGAGTTTCCTACCTATGAACTCATAAGGGTTTGTTGTCTTAACACAAGATCATTATGAGGAATTAGGGTCTCAATCCCACTAAGATAAATATAACATATGTCTCGTTCATCATAGTAGAGGGTTATGATGTTCGATAAAATAGTGGGAGGTACAATTAAATCTAAAGATCTTATTTAATTGTATGAGTTAATATAAGTTGTTTGCTTATGTAATATTCTTTAATTATTGTAGATTAAATTCTACAAATAGCATCTTCACTATCATTGCGAGGAATTTTAGATTCCAACAAGTTGACCAGTCTCAATTATGTGGACTGGTTGAGAAATTTAAAGATTGTACTCACTCAGGAGAAACTCTCCTATATTCTTGACATCCCTGAACCACAAGAGGTTGGGGATGATGCCACAGAAGAGGAGCTATCCACATATAGGATGTGGAAGAATGACAGTTTGACTGTCAAATGCATCATACTGGCCTCTATGAGCAATGAGTTGCAGAGGCAGCATGAGAGCATGGATACTTAATCCATACTCCTCAATCTTAAAGAGTTGTATGGAGAACAAAGTAGAACTACTAGATATGAGATATCTAAGCAGTTATTCCATGCTAGAATGACTGAGGGATCATCCGTACAAGATCATGTCCTGAAGGTCATTGATCTGATCACTAGATTGGGTCAACTTGGTTTTGTGATGGATGGAGAATTAAGTCAGGATTTGATCCTGCAATCTCTTCCCAAGTCATTCGCTCAGTTTGTTGTGAACTATCATATGAACAAACTGAATACCTCCTTACCTGAGTTGTTAAATATGCTTAAGACAGCTGAGAGCCATATTAAGAAAGAAAAGGCTTCACTTCTTCTTGTGGGTAAAACCTCTAAGAAGAAGTCAGGTTTTAAGGGTTCAAAGAAAGCACTGAATCCTAAGGGTGGCAAGATGAAGAAGAAGGGGAAGAAAGTCTTCGGATAGGGTACCTGCTTTCACTGCGGCAAGGCAGGACACTGGAAAAGAAATTGCAAATTATATCTTGCAACTATAAAGGTAGGTGCAAGTGATGCACCAAAAGGTATGTATGAGATACATACAATTTTGTCATTAAGTTCTTCCAATTCAGACTCTTGGGTATTGGATACTGCCTGCGGTTCTCATATCTGCAAGTCGTTGCAAGGGCTGTAGAACATTAGAGTGCTGAAGAAGGGTGACTTCGAGCTCTACGACGCTGGAGGAGAGTCAATCCAAGCAGAGGCTGTAGGGACATATTTGTTAAAGTTACCTTCTGAAAAGATCTTAGAGTTAGAAAACTATTATTATATGCCTAAGATCATTAGAAATATTATTTCTGTATCGTTACTATTGCAACGAGGTTATGAAATAAATGAAAAAAGCAATAGTTGCTCAATTTCTTTTTCTAATGAAATTATCTGTCATGGCGTTATTAATAATGGTCTTCTAATTCTATCTAATGATAATGTTTTCCATATCAATGAAAGTAAAAAGCGAAAGAGAGAAGAGTTGAATAATACTTTACTTTGGCATTGTCGACTTGGTCATATAAGTGAGACAAGGATTAACAAGTTATACAAAGAAGAGTTCTTTGATCCTTATGATTATGAATCATTAGGTACTTGTGAATCTTATCTTATGGGAAAAATGACTAAGACTCCATTTAGTAGACATGGAGAAAGGACAAGTGAGTTATTAGGATTTGTACATACTGATGTATGTGGTCCTATGACAACAGAAGCCAGAGGAGGATACTCTTATTTTATAATGTTCACTGATGATTTATCTAGGTTTGGATATGTGTATCTTATGAAACACAAGTCCGAAGCCTTTGATAAATTTAAAGAGTATCAAAGTATGGTCGAGAAATAAATTGGAAAAAGTATTAAAATCCTTCGATCTGATCGAGGAAGAGAATACTTATCCAATGAATTTTTAGATCATCTTAAAGAAAATAGAATTCTCTCAGAATGGACCCCTCCCTATACACCATAGCTAAATGGTGTAGCAGAAAGGAGGAATCGCACTTTATTAGATATGGTGCGGTCCATGATGTGCCTTATAGATTTGCCAATTTTTTTCTAGGGATATGCTCTAGAAACTACTGTCTATATCTTGAATAGAGTACCTTCAAAATCTTTATCAAGCACTCCATATGAGATATGGAGAGGAAAAAAGCTTAATCTTAAGTATCTTAAGATATGGGGCTGTCCAGCTTATGTTAAAAGAAATTTTGGACATAAGCTGAGTGCTAGGGCAGATAAATGCTTGTTTGTAGGTTATCCTAAAGAGAGTATAGGATACCTCTTTTACCATCCTACTGAACATAAGGTGTTTGTCAGTAAATATGCCACTTTTATGAAAAAAGAGTTTATCCTAGAAAGAGGCAGTGGGAAGAAAATTGAACTTGGAGAAGTTCAAGACCTACAAATGCAAGCACAAGATGATCCTCAATCAAAAATATCCATTAATGAAGTACAAATACAAAGTACACCTCCTCTTCGAAGGTCGGATAGGGTGCAGAATGCACCTATGAGGTATGGGTTCGTTATTGAGAATAATGAAGCCCACATCATTGAGAATGATGAACCTTTGACCTATACGAAAGCCATCATGAGAAGGGACTCAGACAAATGGCTAGAGGCTATGAAATCCAAAATGGACTCCATGTATTCCAACTAAGTGTGGACTTTGGTTGATGCACCAGAGGGTGTGACCCCTATTGGATGCAAATGGGTCTATAAGAAAAAGATTGGAGTGGATGGCCAAGTTGAAACCTATAAAGCTAGATTAGTAGCCAAAGGTTTCAGGCAAAAATAGGGTATTGATTATGATGAAATATTTTCACCTGTTGCCATGCTCAAATCTATACGGATTATGCTTGCAATAGCAGCATACCATGATTATGAGATTTGGCAAATGGATGTGAAGACCGCCTTCCTTAATAGTTATCTTGAGGAAGAGGTTTACATGTCTCAGCCAGAAGGGTTTGTCTCAAAAGGGAGAGAAAATCAGGTATGCAAGCTTAAGAAATCTATTTATAGATTAAAACAGGCCTCGAGGAGTTGGAACATCCGATTTGATGTTACAGTGAAGAGTTTGGCTTTATCAAAAATGTGGATGAACCTTGTGTATACAAGAAGACTAGTGGGAGTGCCATTATCTTCTTAGTTTTATATGTGGATGATATACTTCTTATTAGGAACATCCGATTTGATATTACAGTCAAAGAGTTTGGCTTTATCAAAAATATGGATGAACCTTGTGTATACAAGAAGACTAGTGGGAGTGCCATTATCTTCTTAGTTTTATATGTGAATGACATACTTCTTATTGGAAATGATATCCCAATGTTACAATTGGTCAAGACATGGCTATCAAGTAAGTTTTCCATGAAGGATTTGGGTGAAGCATCCTATATACTAGGTATAAAGATCTATAGAGATAGATCTAAGAGGATGTTAGGCTTGTCCCAATCCAGGTACATAGACTTAGTGCTAAAGAGGTTTAGCATGGATGGAAGTAAAAGAGGTTATTTACCCATGAGTCAAGGCATACATCTCTCTAAAAGGATGTCTCCTAAAACACCAGAAGAGAGAAATAAAATGAGTTCTATTCCTTATGCTTCGGCAGTAGGGTCGATCATGTATGCTATGCTATGTACTAAGCCTGATGTTGCCTATGCCTTAGGCATAGTTAGTAAATTTCAGGCTGATCCAGGAGAAGATCATTGGAAAGTAGTGAAAAATATTCTTAAGTACCTAAGAAGGACTAAAGATATTTTTTTAGTATATGGAGGATCTGATTTAAAACTAGAAAGTTATTCTGACTCTAGTTTCCAATCAGACCCTGATGATAGTAAGTCCACTTCAGGGTATGTCTTTACTCTTAATGGTGGAGCTGTTAGTTAGAAAAGTTTCAAGCAGCAGACTGTAGCTGACTCAACCACTGAGGCAGAATATATTGCTGCAAGTGAAGCCGCCAAGGAAGCTGTCTGGATGAAGAAGTTCATCACTGAGTTGGGTATCATTCCTGAAATTAAGAATCCAATACCACTTTACTATGATAATACTGGAGCAGTTGCTCAAGCAAAGGAATCAAGGTCTCATCATAAATCCAAGCACATTCTAAGACGCTTCCATCTCGTTCGTGAAATAATCGAAAGACAAGATGTTATCATTGAATGAGTAGAAACAAAGAATAACATAGCAGACCCATTCACTAAGGCTCTACCACAGCAGCAGTTCGATCGCCATCTCGATTGTATGGGGATAAAATATAAGGGCGATTGGCTTTAGTGCACGTGGGAGATTGAAAGGAATATGCCCTATAAGCCAATCAAAATTTGTATTTTGATAGGTTTTCCTTGTAATCTTTCAGACTTATGTATTGACTCTTTAAATAATAAAAGGCATTTTCATCATATGTTGCATCTTACTTTAGTAATGATTATGATGAACTCCATAAATCAGGAAAATGGGTTTACGGTTATGATGAGATTATACCTATGAGACCTAAAATCCTAAAAATCCTGATTTAAAATATTCCTAGTCATAGGAGCATTGAGTAGGAGATCAGTGTTCCAGATAGATTAGCACTTTCTATGTATGCTCGATGGAGAGGGTGGCAGATCTCATATGCTACTTGTGTGAGACACTAATACATGGAAGTGGGTGCTCATTAGAGAATGAGTTCACTGAATTGATCCGACTTAAGAAACATCCTATGGAATTTACTTACCTGTCAAGAGATGTTTTCTTATAGTGGGAGTTCTGCATGTAATCCTTTGACCTGAGACTACCATAGAACCTTGTATACATGAATCCATATTTTTTTGTTCATACTCATTCATGACTTAGTCATATACGGGGTGTTCTAGATATGGTAGAATGTGTATGGAGGTTGTGAGTAGGTCAACATGGAATTGATAACTCCTGGTAAGAGAAAATCGCATCCTACTTGTTCTGATCGATTGATGATTCAGGAAGACTTTGATCAAAGCAAAATAAAAATTAAAAAGAGTTTTTAATATTTTATTAATTAAATCATCATATAAGATTGAGAGAAATATGAGTATGATATTGGATTTGACATCATTCCATATCCAGAGTCATATTCGGGGTGCAGGGAGATCGCAGGATCAAATTGCACGATAACTTTCCACTGAAGAGTATTTTTGATATTTCCATCAAAAATTTTATATCTTTTAGGTAGACATGATACGTTGCTAGACGTCAATCTTGTCTTATGGATTTGATCAAATTAAAGAGTTTAATTCAATTACCAATTAGAAAGAGTTCTAATTGCTGAAATCGGGTTAGCTCGATTGGATCTAGATCGGTTAGATTAAATTCTAATCAAATCAAATCGACTTGAACTTGGACCTATTGCTGGCTAGATGTGAAACCCAATGGGTCACACACAAAGGGTATTGATCAGGGGTCTAATTGGATTATATCATGTTTGCAAAATTGACATGCTAGCACATGTTGCAAAAAACTAGCTCCTTGTTTCAAATCGGGTTTAAAATTGATTCCAGATTGGGCTAATTAAAGCCAAATTAATTCAAATTAATTTTTTATTTGAGTTGTTTCAGTCCTTTGCTACATGTACCAAATATTTGGAGCCAGGAAACCAATTCTCCAAGAGTCAAAAATTTTTCTTGTGCGTGGGTGCAGTTTTTGTGTGCAGAAATAGTTTTCACATTCCATGAGATGGGATGCCTCATCCTCAAGCTTATCCTATGTTCCATGATGAAATAAATTTTTTAATGATTCCTAACTTTATTTTGAGCATCCAGAATTTTTTTGAAGTTAGAATTCCTTCTGGCTTAATCGTGGAAATTCGTTGAAGTTAGAAATCCTGTCAGCCTGATCCATGCGCCTGACCAAGAGTCCAACTTGTGAAGGACTCTAACCCATTTGTCACACCACTTTTTAATCTGAATTTTTTTCCATGACATTTTCATGTTAGCGCCTTAATTTTTGGCATTGGATGGACAAAAGTATGTTGATGGGTGGTGGAAAAAAAAATTATTCCATGCGAAGCTGCGCGACTCATCAGAAAATCATCGAGAAAAATATTCCGAAGAGTCCTTCTGCATGAAGCATCTCTTGGATTTTTTCTCGATGATTGCCATGTGTCAAAAACTTCTAGATAGGCATGAGAATTCATCAGGTGGTGTGAGATTTTCTGATGGATGCGAGATGGCGCGTGGAAGGGGCGCAAAAAATTCCCGAAGGCAACCCATCGCTAAGTATTTAAAGGGGGGTGCGCCGAGGGATTGGATTGATTTAGATTTCCAATTCCTCCTTTCTTTCTAACATCCTCTCCTATTGTCTAATTAGTCTCTTCCTTCTCTTGTTAGGACAAGTCCAAAAATAGAAAGGACAAGTTCGATTTTAGGACAAGAGTCTAGGAAGAGAATTAAGGAAGACAAGGAGAGAAGAAAGGTAGGGATAGGAAGGCTAGGAGAAGAGGTAGAGCGTCTTGAGGTCCTGGTGTTCAAGAAAATTCTCAGAGTTAGAATTTTGGAGGAGGAATCATCTCAAAGAGTTGGTGTCCTGATCATAGCCCTGTGTGGATCATCGTTGGAGGGCGAACACTTGGGCGCCTGGTGGAGGTTCTGCCGAAATTTGGATTAAGCGCTGCAGGTATTCTTCTATAACTTAAATTTAATCTTGAATTTATGTTATATATGATTATTAATCATCAAGAAGATACTGGTTTAAGGGTTTAATATTTAATATTTCTTTATTAAAATTTTGAAATCCATTATGTTTCCACTATGCATGCCCACTCTGAAACCCTACAGATTTGATCTCTGACAAGTTAATGGCTTATCCCCACCACTGATCTCACTTACCTGGCCAACCTGGTGAATTAGGTTTTGATTAGATCACTTGGTGATTAGGGCTCACCCATGTCACTAGGTAAATCAGTTTGATTGATTTAGGTGCTCCTAATGCCAGCTTTAAGTAAATCCTTTTTAATCTGACTTGGTGAAGTCAGTGGGAGGATTGAAATTGGCTAGATATTTTCTTCTCTTCGATTCTTTAATAAAATCCTTAAAAATTATTAGGTGCTAAAAATGATTAAGTTATATTGATAACTAAGTCATAGCCTCCCATTAAGTGAGTGATAATGAGTCCATTAGTTTAATAATCATTGGAGGCCCAAAGGCCTGGTGCTTATTGACTAATGGAATTATCATTCATAGTATGATAATTTGGTTTGAATCTTTCTGATGGTGGTTAGGTTGGCTGATCAAAGTCGAGCTTGATCATTTATTGGTCCGATTCATCAAATCAAATCATGCTAATGGTTGGACCTAACCAGATTTTTTCAGTGGAGGCCAAAGCCTACGGATTAGGTTCTCGGATAAAATTAATTACTAGAAGTTGTTTAGAGAAACAACTGGTTATGAACCTACCCATAGATGCACATGAGTTGACCAACCAAAGTTGGGCTCGTGTGTAGTCTGTGTGGATTCTAGTACCCACTAAGAAATTAAAGTAATTCGTCTAATTGGAGGTTGAGGCTACCAATTTGTAAAAATACTGGGAGAAACTTTAGACTAAAGTCTAAGTCTTTAGTATTAATAATTTATGTACTTATATAGGTCTGGTTTTTCTTTATGCAGCTATGGCCACTACCCTGTCGCTCCGGTTATTATTAGATAATGACAAGCTCATGGGACCTAATTTCGATAGCTGGTATCGAAAATTAAAAATCATCCTTAAGCATGAGCGGATCCTTTATGTAGTAACGGATCTGGCACCTGAGGAGCCAGCCCCGAATGCTAGAGGGGTGGTCCGAGATACTTACCAGAAGTGGCTCAACAACCACACCAATGTCTGGTGCATAATGCTGGCAGCAATGAATGATGAGTTCAGTCGTAGGTTCGAGAATGCCCAGCCACAAGAGATGCTTCAAATGTTGAATGACTCTTTTGGCACGCCTGACGACGTTGAAAGGCACAAAACTAGTTGTGCCATTTTCAATGCTCGGATGAGGGATGGAGTCTCAGTCACTGATCATGTACTATACATGATCGAAATGATTGAGCACCTAAGTAAACTGGGTTTTTTTCTGCACGAACAGCTCGGTAAGGATGCAATCCTTAATTCTCTATCCAAGTCCTTCCTTCCCTTCCTTACTCATTTTTGAATGACAAAGCCTGCAGTGAACTACCATGGCTTGTTGGGGTTGCTGCAGAACTTTGAGAAGGATCACCGCTCCATAAGGAGTCGGTGAATATTGTGGGAGGGTCTTCTTCTGATCGTCAACCCTTTAAGAAAGAGAAGAAGAACAAGAAGAAGAAGAATAAGAAGGTCCAGCTGCATGCTGGGACGTCTGCACAGGGTCAGACCAAGAAGAGCAAGCCCGACCAGAGCCAGGTGGAGTGCTTCTTTTACAAGAAGCAGGGGCACTGAAAGAGGAACTGTCCTCTATACATTGCCTCACTGGACCCGAACAGGCCAAAGAAGAAGCAAGGTACTTATATGATAATACCTTGCAACTTTTCCATTTGGATACTACTGCCTGGGTATTGGATACTGGAAGCCCTTATCATATTTGCAATTCGATGCAGAGTCTGCAGGTTAGTAGGAGATTTGATGAAGGCGAGAGATTCCTGAACGTTGGAGATGGAAGCAAAGTTCCAGTTCTAGCATTAGGAATCATGAACCTTGTAATCAATTCTCAAAAAATAATTCTGAGTGAATGTCACTATTATCCAAGCTTTTTATTAAATATTATTTTTGTAGGCCTTTTGACCATGAACAGTTATCAATTTTTAATAAAAAAAAATATTTGCAATATCATTTTGAATGGTGTTACAATGTTTGTTGGACAACTTAATAATAAAATTTACTTTCTATCACAACCTGTTAATGTGCTTCAAACCTCCGGTAAATGCCCTAAAATAGATAATGTGTCAGAAGTCTACCTTTGACACTGTAGGCTAGGTCATATCAATAAGAACAGGATAAACAGGTTGGCTCAAGAAGGAATTTTTGAAGTAGGTGATTATGAATCACTTCCAACCTATGAGTCCTGTCTTCTTGATAAAATGACCAAATCACCTTTTACTGAAAAAGGTGAGCGAGCTAGTGAACTCTTGGCTCTGGTACATTCTGATGTATGTGGACCCATGAGCTCAAGTGCAAGAGGTGGATATTTCTACTTCATAACCTTCACAGACGACCTATCGAGGTATGGGTATGTCTATTTAATGAAGCATAAGTCGGAGTCGTTTGAAATGTTCAAACTATTCTGAAATGAGGTAGAAAAATAAACTAGAAAGTGTATTAAAACTCTTTGATCTGATCGAGGAGGTGAATACATTTTCAATGATTTTCTGACATATCTTGGGGAGAATAGAATTTTCTCTCAGTGGACACCTCCTGGAACACCACAGCATAAAGGTGTGTCTGAAAGGAGGAATCGGACCTTGTTGGACATGGTTCGATCCATGATGGGGTTTGCTGGTCTGTCGATCTTCCTATAGGGATATGCGCTCGAATCGGCTTATTACCTTCTAAATAGAGTTCCGAGTAAGTCTGTAACCAAAATACCATATGAGATATGGATAGGACGTAAGCCAGTACTCTCGCACCTTAGGGTTTGGGGGTGTCCGACTTATGTTAAACGTTTAATTACAGACAAGCTTGGACCTAGGTCTGACAAGTATAATTTTATAGGGTACCCAAAAGAGATCAAAGGGTATTACTTCTACCTAGCTGATGAGCAAAAAGTGTTTGTCAGCCTTAAGGCAATCTTTTTGGAAAGGGAGTTCCTTGGTGAAGGGACTGTTGCCTCTAAGGTCGAACTTGACGAAATTCGACAGGTGGAAAATCCAATGCAAGCTGCTGAGCCTGAACCAGATTTGATTAGATCAGATTCAGAGCCCATTGTTCAAGTACCCTTAAGGCAATCTAGTAGAGTATCACGTCAACCGGATAGATACTATGGTTTCTTGGTTCGGGACGACGATCCTATCGAACTTGATGAAAATAATGAGGATCTGATCACCTACATGGATGCAATGTAGAGACCCGACTCTGAGAAATGGCTAGAGGCCATGAAATCCGAAATGGAGTCCATGAAGGTCAACGATGTGTGGACATTGGTTGACCCACCCGAAGGAGTAAAACCCATAGGGTGTAAGTGGGTCTTCAAGAGGAAGAGGGGCACAGACGAAAAGGAGGAAACCTATAAAGCCCATCTGGTTGCCAAAGGATATCGTCAATGTTATGGTATAGACTATGACGAGATATTTTCTCCTGTGGCAATGCTTAAATCCATTCGGATTATGCTTGCGATAGTTGCCCATCTGGACTATGAAATCTAACAGATGGATGTGAAGACAGCTTTCCTAAATAGAGAGCTAGACGAAGAGGTGTATATGATACAACCTAAAGGATTCACATCCACAGATGAGTCTAAGGTGTGCAGACTACAGATGTCCATTTATGGACTTAAGCAGGCATCCCGGAGTTGGAACATACATTTTGATAGGATGATCAAGACGTATGGCTTTGTTAAGAACGGAGAAGAGCCCTGTATTTATAAGTGGGCTAATGGTCTAGTAGTAGTATTTCTTGTATTGTATGTGGATGACATTCTCTTAATGGGGAATGATATCCCTGCATTACAGGGAATAAAGATTTGGCTATCATCACAGTTCTCCATGAAGGATCTGGGAGAAGCTTCCTACATCCTAGGGATGAGGATATATAGGGATAGATCAAAAAAGTTGCTTGGTTTATCCCAGTCTACGTACATAGATACTATGCTGAAGAAGTTCAGCATGAAGAATTTCAAGAAAGGCTATCTATCGATAGGCCATGGAATTTCTCTCTCAAAGAGGGATTGTCCGACAGCACCTCAAGAGAGAGAGCGTATGGGTAGGATTCCATATGCTTCGGCAGTAGGATCTATCATGTACGCCATGACATGTACACGATCAGATGTGGCATACTCACTAGGGATAGTGAGTAGATACCAATCTGATCCAGGAAAGAATCATTGGAAGGTTGTTAAAACCATCCTAAAGTATTTAAGAAATACTAAGGATCAATGGTTTGTTTATGGTGAATCGGACTTGAGACTTATAGGGTTTACAGACTCTAGTTTTCAGTCTGATCATGATGACAGCAAAAGTGTGTCGGAATTTATTTTTACCCTTAATGGTAGGGCTATCTGCTGGAACAGTTCCAAGCAACACACAGTGGCTGATTCAGTTTGCGAGGTGGAGTATGTCGCTGCATTAGATGCTGCCAAAGTAGTGTGACTGAGAAAATTCATCACCGAGCTCGGAGTAGCACCCTGTTGGGAAATATGTCTCAAAAGCCAATCGTCAAGCTGTTGACGGTTGAGCAATCAAGTATTGTAATTGATTTGTTAATAAATAAAATATATTTGGCATCTTCATCATAAGCTTTCATCTTCTAATGAACTCCATTGTTATGATGAAGTCCTTAGGACTATTTAAGTTCGATAAAGAGAGAATTTATCGATTAGTCCTTAAAACTGTTCACGACCAAATGATAGGCTGTTAATAAGGACGACAGCTTCTATCGAGCATAGGCCGCTGTAGGCCATATGGGTTGGTTGTCCTCTTAACCAAGGAGTGTGGAGACACTGGTATGGCATACAGGTGAGATATAAGGATACATCATCATTGAACGTGACCAACTCCAGAGTATTCTGCTGTCGAGAATGTCTCTGATGGGATATAGGTATAAGTATCCCTTAGACCTAAGATCATCTCAGTGACTTGCAAGCAACTCACTGTGCTTTGGTACTGGACTAACTAAATTTCTAATTCAGGGATGGAAGGCTTCTGGGCACAGTCAAGTACTTGCAAAGTCAGAGTGTGATCGAGATGGGATTGACCACTCCAAGAGTTGGAGAAGAATGAGTCGCTGTATTTTAATTTAGCAAAATCTTGGCCAGGGTAATCCATCAGATGGATTTGATATTTTAAAATACAATGTGGACAACCTAATCAGAGTTGACAGTTGAACTCTGGGGTATCCTATGATCATTTTGGTCAAGGAGATGAATTATATGAAAACTATATCCGCATGGGTTCTAAGGATGTTGTTCTACACATTCGACCTATCCGATCGTCGGGTACCATTGCTAGATGGTCACTTCGATTGGTACAAGAATTTATTCCTATGCTACCAACTTAGGTTCGGAGCTATGAGGTCACACACATTAGAGTTCATGATCCGATCGGATGGTTGATCAACGATTAAGATTCGTTCTAGGGTTAAATGATCAATACGATTGACATTTAACCCAGTGCAAGTGTTGCAAGAGGATCGATTAGCAATTTGATTGCTAATTGGCTTAATTTGATTAAGCCAATGGACTGAGATTAAGTTTAATTAAATATAATTTAATTAGATTTAGTTTGGGCTTGATTGGATCAACTCCAATTGATTTATTGGATAAGCCAAGTGCAAGGAAAAACTAGTCCTAGTTCAACTAGGACTTGGGTCAATCTAATTTCTAATTTGATTAGAAAATTAAATAAGATTTAAATATAATTTAATCTAATGAAATTAGGTTCTTAATTAGGTTAAGATCTATTTTAATTAGGTTGATCTAATTTTGGTTTGATTTGGTTTGAGAAATCAAATTAAAACAAGTCATGAGATAGAATCCTAGTAAGACTAGGATTCCACCTTGCGCCACATAAGCCTTCCCCATGCCCTCTCTCTCATTCAACGCCAATCTCCTCTTATTTTGTGTGATAAAAGCCCTCTCCAAGGTCTCTCCCACGTTCACAAAAGGTTTCCTCTCTTCTTTCTTACATGGAAGGTGGTTTGGATCAAATCAAAAAGGAATAAGTTTGGATTTCGAATTCTATGAGATAGAGTTTTAGAAATCCAAAACTCTTTCAATTTTGCACCGAATTTATCCAAATTTTTTTTGGAATTTTTATGGCTTTTAGGATACATATTGTGTACCCTTTTTTGGTAATCTATACATGAAAATATGGAGGAGGTGCTCAAGAGTTGGGCGCCCCTTAACTTGCCATGTTTGGATAAGCCTTGACTAGGTATTTGACCTAGACAAGGACTCTATCATATCTCTTTGTATAAAATAAGTTTCTTCATAAAATTTTTGAAGAAGATAGACATTTGAGAGTCCTTTGGGCCATCCAAAAATCAAAGAGAAAGACCTTTGGGTCATGGAGATATAAAAGACACAAGTTAGGGTGTCTAGAGAGAAATACGAGAAGAAGAAGAGGGTCTTCTTCTAGGATTGTTTGTTTTCATATCTTTCCTCCCTCCATCTTGAGTTTCCTGAGAGCATCTCAGATTTGAAACTCCTCCTTATACTTTTTATCTTTGGAAGAGTCTAAATCAGGAAGAAGGAGGCACCTGATCAACCATCAAAGAAGGATCAGCGCAGTACTAGCATACTGTGCTGATTTCCTGAAGCAAGACTTCTGATCGAGATTCGTGGGCTCGTGTGGATGACTCCTAGAGGCTGGACGTGTGTGTGGCTTGCAACATCATCCTTAAGCCTGGATCAGCGAGGTTAGAATGTCTAACTTGCAAGGTAATAGATCTGATCTATTGTTTAATACATACATTAGATGTAGTATAGAAATATGTTGATATGATCAACATGTAGTTCATGCTATATTTATATATTTTAATTTTTGATTTAATGTTATGTAATAATCATGTAATAGAATCATAGATCTAGAGATTCTCTAATTTTAGAAAATAATTTTGATTTATTTTAGTCTTCCACTATATGATCTTGAAAAAGTTTCAAGATCTAACCCTGAAACCCTAGATCTGGTTCCTACAATTGGTATCAGAGCCTAGGTTCTTTATTACATGATTATTTATACATGCTTATATTATTTCTTAGATTAGATCTAATTTATAATCTGATTATTAAATCTGAAATTAAAATTTTAGATCAATCACAAACTGCAAGGTTGTCTTGCTGTAAGGTTTACCCCTTACAGTGCAAAGATTGTCCTAGTTTGTGTAGATCTATCTTCAATCATAAATTTGTTAGATATGATCTAGATTAAATTTATGATTTATTAGATTTAAAAGATATTTAAATCTAAAATAAAATCTCTTTGTTAATAATTTTTGTGCAAAGAAATTATTTAAAGTTGAAATTGTTTCAATTACATGAACCTGTTTAGATTAGATCTAAAGTAGTTTCATGTTTATTTCACTTGTATCTTGATTATGAATCAAACATGCAATATGGTTGGTAGAATCATATTGTAAAATTATTTTACAAATATGAAAATTATTTTTTGAAAAGTCGAACCCAACCCTCAGCCCAAAACTTAATTAAGAATTAAGAAGTTGTTTGATTAGGTTCTAGGATTGTGAATTGAAGAACCTAAGACACAAATCATAACACATTGGGTTAATGGGTTAGTGAGAATTAGGTCCATTAATTGGGTTAGACCTATGGTTAGATTAAAGATGGACTTAATTAGAGAATTTACTAAATCTAATCAATTGTTGTCTTAGATTAGGTCAAGGATTCTCTTGATCAATTACAATAGTTGTAGTTGGTCAAGTCCATGTCTTTAACGAGAACCAAATGGACTTGATTCTTGGCTAAGCAGTCTAGTACGAACTGTTAGGTTGATCTAATCGAAACTAATTAAACCAGTTGGTGTCTAAGGTAAACCAGATCGGTGGTTTTTAATTGGGAGCCCGCTTACCTGGCCATTTCTGATGGTGTCTAAGGCAAGCTTTGGCCGACCCTCGCACTGATCGAACTTACCTGGCCTCTTGATGAAATTATGTCTTGATCGGATCACTTAACTATTCGAGCTGACCCATGTCAGCTAGGTAAATCGGTGTGACTGATTTAGGTGCTCCTAGACCAGCCCTTTTAATGATCTCCCTTAAGCTGACTTGGTGAAGTCAGTGGGAGGATCATGATAAGCTGGTTCATCTGACCTCATCCTCTAAATTATTTAAATCCTCTAAAATTATTAGGTCCTTAAAATGACAAAGTTATGGAGATAACTAAGTCATAGCCTCCCATTAAGGTGTTTGATAATGAGTCCATTAACTCAATAATCATTGCAGACCCAAAGGCCTGGTGCTTGTTGACTAATGGAATTATCACTCATCATATGATGACTTGGAAGTGTCTCTCTAATGGTGGTTGGGTGAGCCAACTAAAGTTGGGCTTAATCATTCGTTGGTTAGACACACCAAGTATGATCATGTTAATGGTTGGACCTAACCGGATCCTTACAGTGGAGGCCAAAGCCTACTGATTAGGTTTCTGGGGCAAAATTAAAATTACTAGAAATTATTTAGAGAAATAATTGGTTATGAACCTACCCTTAGATGTACATGGGTTGGCCAACCAAAGTTGGACTTGTGTGCAGTCTAAGTGGATTCTAGTACCCACTAAGGAATTAGGGTAATTCCTCGAATTGGAGGTAGAGGGTACCAATTCAAATAAAATAGTGGGAGAAACCTTTTGATTAAAGTTCAAATCTTTAGGTTTAATGAATCAATTACTAATTAGGTTATGGTTCTCCTTTGTGCAAATATGGCCACTTTCCTATCGCTCCGATCATTGTTGGACAATGATAAGTTGGTGGGATCCAACTTCGATAGCTGGTACCGAAAGTTGAAGATAGTCCTGGAGCATGAACGGATCCTATATGTGATAATAGATCCTGCACTTGAGGAGCCAGCTGTCAATGCACGTGGAACAGTCAGAGACACTTACCAGAAGTGGCTCAGTGACTGGACCATGATGTGCTGTATCATGCTGGCTGCCATAAGCGATGAGTTCAATCGCAGATTCGAAACGGCTCAGTCAAAGGACATGCTTCAAGTGTTGAAGGATGCCTTTGGCACACCCGATGACGTGAAGAGGCACAAGACTAGTTGTGCCATCTTCAACGCCAAAATACGGGATGGTGCCTCTGTCACTGATCATGTATTGTACATGATCGAGCTGATGGAACGATTGAGCAAGCTTGGCTTTTCCTTGCATGAGCAGCTTGGGAAAGATGCAATACTGAACTTGCTGCCCAAGTCTTATCTCCCATTCCTCACTCATTATAAAATGACAAAGCCTGAAGTAAACTACCATGGGTTACTAGGGTTGCTTCAGAACTTTGAGAAGAATCACCAACTTCTCAAGGTGTCGGTGAACTTAGTGGGAGATTCATCTTCTGGTTCTCGACCTTCTAAGAAAGGAAAGAAGAACAAGAAGAAGAAAGTCAAGAAGGTGCAAGTTCGGGCTGGGACATCTGTGCAGAGCCAGACCAAAAAGATCAAGCCTGATAAGAGTCTATTCTACTGGCAAGCACCCTAGATTAGATAGTGTGTCAGATATCTACTTATGGCACTATAGGCTAGGTCATATAAACAAGAATAGAATAAACAGGTTGACTCAAGAGAGAATCCTCGAAGTCAGTGATTGTGAATCACTTCCAACCTGTGAGTCCTGTCTTCTTGGTAAAATGACCAAGTCATCTTTTACTGGAAAAGGTGAGAGAGCTACTGAGCTCTTGGGCCTAGTACATACCGATGTATGCGGGCCCATGAGCATCAGTGCTAGAGGTGAATATTTCTACTTCATAACTTTCACGGATGACCTATCCCAATATGGATATGTCTATCTGATGAAATATAAGTCGGATTCATTTGAAATGTTCAAACAATTCTGAAGTGAAGTAGAAAAATAAACTGGGAAGAGTATTAAAACTCTTCAATCTGATCGAAGAGGAGAATACCTTTCCAGTGAGTTTCTCACATATCTAGGAGAGAATGAGATTCTCTCCCAATGGACTCCTCCAGAAACACCACAGCATAATGGTGTGTCTGAAAGGAGGAATCGAACTCTGTTAGACATGGTCCGATCCATGATGGGTTTTGCTAGCTTGCCGATATCTTTTGGGGATATGCACTCGAATCGACCTGTTATCTGTTAAATAGGGTTTCAAGTAAGTCTGTAATTAAGACTCCATATGAGATATGGATGGGACGTAAGCCAGCACTTTCACACCTTAGGGTCTGGGGGTGCCCGACCTATGTCAAATGATTAGTCACAGACAAACTTGGACCTAGATCTGACAAATGCTCATTCATAGGGTACCCCAATGAGACAAAAGGATATTTTTTCTATCATGCTGATGAACAAAAGGTGTTCGTCAGCCTTAAGGCAATTTTTTTAGAAAAGAAGTTCCTTGGTGAAGGAACCGTTGCCTCTAAGGTTGAACTTGATGAAGTTCAACAGGTAGAAGGACCGACACCAATAGCTGAACCTGAGTCTGATATGATTAGATCATATCTGGAGCCCAATGTACCTGCACCATTAAGGTGATCCGGTAGAGTACCGCGTCAGTCAGACAGATACTACGGTTTCTTGGTCCGGAACGGTGATCCCATCGAACTTGATGAGAATAATGAGGATCCGATCACCTATATGGATGCAATGCAGAGACTTGATTCCGAGAAATGGCTTGAAGTCATGAAATTCGAAATGGAGTCCATGAAGGTCAACGATGTATGGACATTGGTTGACCCACCTGAAGGGGTTAAACCCATTGGGTGTAAATGGGTCTTCAAAAGGAA
Source organism: Elaeis guineensis (assembly GCF_000442705.2). Taxonomy (NCBI): domain Eukaryota; kingdom Viridiplantae; phylum Streptophyta; class Magnoliopsida; order Arecales; family Arecaceae; genus Elaeis; species Elaeis guineensis. The sequence goes on along the minus strand of NC_026000.2, from coordinate 105,465,710 downwards.
GAGGGGTGCAGACGGAAAGGTGGAGACCTATAAAGCCCGTCTGGTCGTCAAGGGGTATCGTCAACATTATGGTTTTGACTATGACGAGATGTTTTCCCCTGTGGCAATGCTCAAATCCATTCAGATAATACTTGCAATAGCTGCCCATCTGGATTATGAGATCTGACAGATGGATGTAAAGACAGCTTTCCTGAATTGAGAGCTGACCAAAGAGGTGTATATGATACAACCTGAGGGGTTTACATCCACAGATGAGTCCAAGGTGTGCAAGCTTCAGAGATCCATTTATGGATTGAAGCAAGCTTCTCGGAGTTGGAACATGCATTTTGATAAGGTGATCAAAACGTATGGCTTCATTAAGAATGGAGAAGAGCCCTGCATCTATAAATGGGCAAATGGTCCAGTTGTGGTATTTCTTGTCTTGTACATGGATGACATTCTCTTAATCGAGAATGACATCCCCGCACTACAGGGAATAAAAGTTTGGTTGTCATCACAGTTCTCCATGAAGGACTTGGGTGAAGCATCCTATATCCTAGGGATGAAGATCTATAGGGATAGATCTAAAAGGATGCTTGGGTTATCCCAGTCCATGTACATAGACACTGTGCTGAAGAGGTTCAGCATGGAGAATTTCAAGAAGGGCTATCTATCGATAGGCCAAGAAATTTTTTTCTCTAAGAAGGATTGTCCGACAACTCCTGAAGAGAGAGAGTGTATGAGTAGAGTCCCATATACTTCAGTCGTGGGATCTATCATGTACGCCATGACATGTACAAGATCAGACGTGGCATACTCACTAGGAGTAGTGAGTAGATACCAATTTGATCCTGAGAAAATCACTGAAAAGTGGTTAAAGCCAGCCTTAAGTATTTGAGAAATACTAAGGACCAATGGTTGGTTTATGGCGAGTCAGATCTGAAACTTGTGGGGTTCACAGACTCTAGCTTTCAATCTGACCATGATGATAGCAGGAACGTGTCAGGTTATATCTTTACTCTGAATGGTGGAGCCATCTGCTGGAAGAGTTTCAAGCAACATACTGTGGCGGACTCTGTTTGTGAAGCAGACTACATCGCAGCATCGGATGCCGCGAAGAAAGCTGTGTGGCTGAGGAAATTCATCAACGAGCTCGGAGTAGCACCCTCCCTTGATGGTCTGGTTCTGCTCTACTGCGACAGTACTGGTGCCATAGCTCAGGTGAAGGAACCCAAAGCACATCAGCGGATGAAGCACATCTTGCGCCGCTTCCACCTGGTCCGGGAGATCATGGATCGAGGTGACGTCGACCTTCAGAAGATTGATGGAAAAGAGAACCTGGCTGACCTCTTCACTAAAGCCCTGGCGATAAAGGAGTTCGACAACCACAAGTCGAAGATGGGTATTAGATACTGTGCCGAGTGGCTTTAGGACAATGGGAGTTGTTGGGAAATATGTCCCAAAAGCCAATCATCAAGCTATTGACGGTTGAGCAATCAAGTATTGTAATTGATTTGTTAATAAATAAAATATATTTGGCATCTTCATCATAAGCTTTCATCTTCTAATGAACTCCGTTGTTATGATGAAGTCCTTAGGACTATTTAAGTTCGATAAAGAGAGGATTTATTGATTAGTCCTTAAAACTGTTCACGACCAAATGATAGGCTGTTAATAAGGACGACAGCTTCTATCAAGCATAGGTCGCTGTAGGCCATATGGGTTGGTTGTCCTCTTAACCAAGGAGTGTGGAGATACTGGTATGGCATACAGGTGAGATGTAAAGGTACATCATCATTGAATGTGACCAACTCCAGAGCATTCTGCTGTCGAGAATGTCTCTGATGGGATATAGGTATAAGTGTCCCTTAGACCTAAGATCGTCTCAGTGACTTGCAAGCAACTCACTGTGCTTTGGTACTGGACTAACTGAATTTTTAATTCAGGGATGGAAGGCTTCTGGGCACAGTCAAGTACTTGCGAAGTCAGAGTGTGATCGAGATGGGATTGACCACTCCAAGAGTTGGAGAAGAATGAGTCGCTGTATTTCAATTTAGCAAAATCTTGGCCAGGGTAATCCATCAGATGGATTTGATATTTTGAAATACAATGTGGACAACCTAATTAGAGTTGACAGTTGAACTCTGGGGTGTCCTATGATCATTTTGGTCAAGGAGATAAATTATATGAAAATTATATCCGCATGGGTTCTAAGGATGTTGTTCTACACATTCGACCTATCCAGTCGTCGAGTACCATTGCTAGATGGTCACTTTGATTGGTACAGAAATTTATTCCTGTACTATCGGCTTAGGTTCAGACCTATGAGGTCACACACATTAGAGTTCATGATCCGATCGGATGGTTGATCAATGATTAAGAATCGTTCTCGGGTTAAATGATCAATACGATTGACATTTAACCCAGTGCAAGTGTTGTAGGAGGATCGATTAGCAATTCGATTGCTAATTGGCTTAATTTGATTAAGCTAATGGGCTGAGATTAAGTCTAATTAAATATGATTTAATTAGATTTGGTTTGGGCTTGATTGGATCAAGTCCAATTGGTTTATTGGATAAGCCAAGTGCAAGGAAAAACTAGTCCTAGTTCAACTAGGACTTGGGTCAATCTAATTTCTAATTTGATTAAAAATTAAATCAGATTTAAATCTAATTTAATCTGATTAAATTAAATTTTTAATTAGGTTAAGACCTATTTTAATTAGGTTGATCTAATTTTGGTTTGATTTGGTTTGAGAAACCAAATTAAAACAAGTCATGAGATAGAATCCTAGTAAGACTAGGATTCCACCTTGCGCCATATAAGCCTTCCCCACACCCTCTCTCTCATTCAATGCCAATCTCCTCTTATTTTGTGTGACAAAAGCCCTCTCCCAGGTCTCTCCCACATTCTCAAAAGATTTCCTCTCTTCTTTCTTACATGGAAGGTGGTTTGGATCAAATCAAAAAGGAATAAGTTTGGATTTTGAATTCTATGAGAAAGAGTTTTAGAAATCCAAAACTCTTTCAATTTTGCACCAAATTTATCCAAATTTTTTTTGGAATTTTTATGACTTTTAGGGTCCACATTGTGCACCCTTTTCTGGTGATCCATGTATGAAAATATGGAGGAGGTGCTCAAGAGTTGGGCGCCCCTTAACTTGCCATGTTTGGATAAGCCTTGACTAGGTATTTGACCTAGACAAGGACTCTATCATATCTCTCTGTATAAAATGAGTTTCTTCATAAAATTTTTGAAGAAGATAGATATTTGAGAGACCTTTGGGCCATCCAAAACTAAGAGAGAAAGACCTTTGGGTCGTGGAGATATAAAAGATACAAGTTAGAGTGTCTAGAGAGAAATACAAGAAGAAGAAGAGGGTCTTCTTCTAGGGTTGTTTGTTTTCATATCTTTCCTCCCTCCATCTTGAGTTTCTTGAGAGCGTCTTAGATCTGAAACTCATCCTTCTATTTTTCATCTTTGGAAGAGTCTAAATCAAGAAGAAGGAGGCACCTGATCAACCATCAAAGAAGGATCAGCGCAGTACTAGCATACTGTGCTGATTTCCTGAAGCAGGACTTCTGATCGAGATTCGTGAGCTCGTGTGGATCACTCTTAGAGGCCGGACACGTGTGCGGCTTGCAACATCATCCTCAAGCCCAGATCAGTGAGGTTAGAACGTCTAACTTGCAAGGTAATAGATCTGATCTATTGTTTAATACATACATTAGATGTAGGATAGAAACATGTTGATATGATCAACATGTAGTTCATGCTATATTTATATATTTTAATTTTTGATTTAATTCTATGTAATAATCATGTAATAGGATCTTAGATCTAGGAATTCTCTAATTTTAGAAAATAATTTTGATTTATTTTAGTCTTCCACTGTATGATCTTGAAAAAGTTTCAAGATCTAACCTTGAAACCCTAGATCTGGTTCCTACACACCCTCCCTTGTTGGTCCAGTTCTGCTCTACTATGACAGCTCTGGAGCCATTGCTTAAGCGAAAGAACCCAAGGCACACCAGCGGATGAAGCATATTCTACGCCGCTACCATCTCATCCGAGAAATTATGGATCGAGGTGACGTCGACCTTTAGAAGATCGACGGAAAGGATAACCTGGCCGACCCATTTACTAAAGCCATTGCGGTTGTTGGGTATAAAATACCCACAGCCGAAGTCCTCAGCAGAATCAACTCCAGGAGGACTCCGACCGGACTCCTACGGGAGCCGGGCTTCGTCCTCGACTCCAACGGCTGTAGACAGACTTCGTCCGGACTCCTACGGGAGTCGAACTCCGCCAACAACTTCAACCGCAAGTAGACTCCGCCCGAACTCCTATGGGAGTCGAGCTCCGTCCTCAACATCAACTGCTGGTAAGCCTTGTCCGGACTCCTACGGGAGCCGGACTTCACCTTTGACTTTAATTATAGGAAGACTCCGCCCGGACTCCTACGGGAGTCAGGCTTCGTCCTCGACTCCAACGGCTGTAGACAGACTTCGTCCGGACTCCGCCGACAACTTCAACCGCAAGTAGACTCCGCCCGAACTCCTACGGGAGCCGGACTCCGTCTTCAACATCAACTGCCGGTAAGCCTTGTCCGGACTCCTACGGGAGCCAGACTTCGCCTTTGACTTTAATTGCAGGAAGACTCTGCCCGGACTCCTACGGGAGCCGGGCTTCATCCTCGACTCCGACGGCTGCAGACAAACTTCATCTGGACTTTTACGGGAGTCGGACTCCACCGACAACTTCAACCGTAAGTAGACTCCGCCCGAACGCCTACGGGAGCCGGGCTCCATCCTCAACATCAACTGTCGGTAAGCCTTGTCCGGACTCCTACGGGAGCCGGACTTCGCCTTTGACTTTAATTGCAGGAAGACTCCGCCTGGACTCCTACGGGAGCCGGGCTTCATCCTCGACTCCAACGGCTGCAGACAGACTTCGTCCAGACTCCTACGGGAGCCGGACTCCGCCGACAACTTCAACCGCAAGTAGACTCCGCCCGAACTCCTACAGGAGCCGGGCTTCGTCCTCAACATCAACTGCCGGTAAGCCTTGTCCAGACTCCTACGGGAGCCGGACTTCGCCTTTGACTTTGATTGCAGGAAGACTCCGCCCGGACTCCTACGGGAGTCGGGCTTCATCCTCGACTCCGACGGCTGCAGATAGACTTCGTCCGGACTCCTACGGGAGCCAGACTCCGCCGACAACTTCAACCGCAAGTAGACTCCGCCCGAAGTCCTACGGGAGCCGGGCTCCGTCCTCAACATCAACTGCCGGTAAGCCTTGTCCGGACTCCTACGGGAGCCGGACTTCGCCTTTGACTTTAATTGCAAGAAGACTCCGCCCGGACTCCTACAAAAGCCAGGCTTCATCCTCGACTCCGACGGCTGCAGACAGACTTCGTCCGGACTCCTACGGGAGCCGGACTCCGCCGACAACTTCAACCGCAAGTAGACTCCGTCCGAACTCCTACGGGAGCCGGGCTCCGTCCTCAACATCAACTGCCGGTAAGCCTTGTCCGGACTCCTACTGGAGCCGGACTTCGCCTTTGACTTTAATTGTAGGAAGACTCCGCCCGGACTCCTACGGGAGCCGGGCTTCGTCCTCGACTCCAACCGCAAGGAGGACTCCGTCCGGACTCCTACGGGAGCCGGACTCCGTCATCAGCTCCGACCGCTGTCGAACTTCAGCCGACGGATCTGCACTCCCTGGCAGGCTACAGTAACGGTCACAGCTCTGCTGCACTTCCTACGATGGATTCTGCACAGCTCCATCACTCCCTGACAGGCCACAGTCACGGTCACAGCACTGCTCTACTTCCTACGATGGATCTCGCGCAGCTCCACTACTCCCTGGCAGGCCAGAATAACGGCCACGATCCTGCTCCACTTCTTGCGATGGATACCGCACGATTCTCCCATCCATTGGCATGTCGCGACAACAGACGCCGCTCCACTCCCCGCGACAGACTCCACGTGGCACACCCCGGTGATAGCCACGGGTCCACTCCACTACTCTTCGCAGCAAACTCCACCTGACCCTGGGCAGCCACTGCCAGACGGCTACAGATGTCGCTGTCAGGCTACTGCCCCCTCTGCCTATAAAAGGGGGCTCCAGATACGTTATTCAATAAGCTTTCATCTTTCATCTAAAAACTTTGCTAAATTCTCCATTCGAGCACTCCATTCTTGTTGAGGCAGAGAACAGACTTGAGCGTCGGAGGGTCTTGCCAGAGCAACCCCACCTCCGGTTTAGACTTCCTTTGCAGGTCCCGACGGTGATCGCGACTTCCTCGACTCCAGCTTCTTCCGTGCAAGCGAATTTTTGCACCAACAGGATTGGTGCTAGAGGAAGGGGCTGTGTCTTCGCAGTACCCTTGTTCTTGAAGGAGCGTTCAACGGAGCCGCCCCCGATCGTCTCCTCTGACACCCACTCCTTGTTCCCCCACGGGATCCATACTTGATGCCTCCTCGCAAGGCGTCCACGCGACGGTTTTCGGCCTCCGCGGCCAGATCTCAGGCTCCGGCCTCCCCTCCTGTTTCTCAACCTCCTCCTCCTCCAGCGGCGGCGGTCGGCGTGGAGCAGTTTGACCTGCTGGCACAGCAGGTCAGAGGCCTCACCGAAGCTGTGCAAGCTATGCAGCAGCAGCAGCCGCAGGCATCGGTACGCTCGAAAAGGGAATCCCCGGAACACCAGAATCCAGCGGTGGGGAGGGCCACCTGGGCCAGCCGCCCCGTCCTTCCTAGGAAAATGAACCCGAGGGTAGAGAGCCCTCAATCAGACCACGACTCCACCCCTGGAAGATCCCTGCCCCCATTCTATCAGAGGACCCTCGAGACTCGAAGTCGAGAGGATTTCCTGGACCGGAGGCTCCAGGAGATGAACCGACGGATCGAAGAACTCCGCCATGCGCCTCCCGCTTATGGTGAGGATATTTGTACGGACCCTCCCTTCTCCCAAATGATCATGCAGGAATCGATCCCGCCAAACTTCAAGCTTCCCCAGTTCGAAAGCTACGACGGGACTTCAGACCTGGTTGATCATCTGGAGGCCTTCCGGATGATGATGCTGCTTCACGGTGCTCCTGATGCCATTCTATGCCGGGCCTTCCCGTCCACCTTGAAGGGAGCGGCAAGGAACTGGTACTCGGCTTTGAAATTGGGTACCATCTTTTCCTTCGATCAAATGAGCCACCAATTTGTGGTCCATTTTGTCAGCAGCCGGCGCCCCCGAAAGGGTTCAGAGTCCCTCATCAACATCAAGCAGAGGGAAGGGGAGTCCATTCGGGCCTACATCAATCCTTCAACATCGTGGCGCTGGAGGTCCGAAACTTTGACCAATCAGTCGCAATGGCCGCCCTGAAGGGTGGCCTTCAGAAGAATGATCTTTTGTTCTCCCTAGAGAAGAAGTATCCTAGGGATTTTGCTGATTTGCTGGCCCAGGCTGAAGGATACGCCCGAGCGGAAGAAGCCTTCAAAATGAAGGATGAAGAGACGGCGAGGGAGCGGCAAGCGGGAGACTCGAGTAAGCCCGCAATTGAAAAAAGGCCAAAGGAAGCCCGACTGCATTCTCGATCTCCTCCTGGGCATAAGCGCGCCCATACTCCACCCCGGGTGCACAGGCAGAGAAGCCCGGATCGTGGGGTTCGGCGGGGTTCCCCACCAGGGAGATTTCGCAACTATGCCCCCCTCAACGCCTCGAAGGCCCAGGTATTGATGGAGGTCAGGGAGCAGCTCCCTAGGCCGGAGAGGATGCGCACACACCCTGGGAAGTGCAACCCCAACAAGTTCTGCCTCTACCACCACGACCACGGCCACGACACAGAGGAATGCATCCAGCTCTGGGACGAGATCGAGGAGCTCATTCGGCGAGGTCGACTCGATAGGTTCATCCGACGCAGGCCTGAGGGTAGAGGAGATCGGCCAAGGGCCCTTCCGTAGCCTGAACCGCCAAGAGGGGAGGAGCAACCCAGGGACTGGCCTCCCATCGGGACCATCGACTCCATCACCGGAGGGCCTCAAGGAGGAGCGGACCACCCACAATCGTGGAACTCAGAAAATCTGTAAATGTATCACTTACGATTTCACCTTGAATCTAAATTTCTTTCCACTTGACATACTCTTCCCATCTGGCGTGGATTTGTTACGACTGGATATAACCCCTCCAAACGCTCGAAACAAAGTTATGTTAGGAACGGGGGAGAACCCCGTCCTAACATACCTAAAATGAAAGTCCGACTATCTCAAAATTGGATGGGGGGAGAGGCCTTACAACGCCCTAATGAGCCCCCACAGCCATGTCAGGAACAGGAGGAGAACCTCATCCTGACATGAGCAAAGTCAAAGGCCCAGTTCTTTTAGACCGGATGGGGGGAGAGGCCTTACAGCACCCTAATGTGCCCCCACAGCCATGTCAGAAACAAGAGGAGAACCTCGTCCTGACATGAGCAAAGTCAAAGGCCCGGTTCTTTTAGACCGGATGGGGGGAGAGGCCTTACAGCGCCCTAATGTGCCCCCACAGCCATGTCAGGAACAGGAGGAGAACCTCGTCCTGACATGAGCAAAGTCAAAGGCCCGATTCTTTTAGACCGGATGGGGGGAGAGGCCTTACAACGCCCTAATGTGCCCCCACAGCCATGTCAGGAACAGGAGGAGAACCTCGTCCTGACATGAGCAAAGTCAAAGGCCCGGTTCTTTTAGACCGGATGGGGGAAGAGGCCTTACAGCACCCTAATGTGCCCCCACGGCCATGTCAGGAACAGGAGGAGAACCTCATCCTGACATGAGCAAAGTCAAAGGCCCGGTTCTTTTAGATCGGATGGGGGGAGAGGCCTTACAGCGCCCTAACGCGCCCCCACAGCCAAGCCAGGAACGGGAGGAGAACCTCACCCTGGCTCGAGCAAAGTGGAAGGCCCGGACTCCTACGAAAGTCGGGCTCCATCCACGACGCCAAGGAAGACTCCACCCAGACTCCTACGGGAGCCAGGCTCCATCCACGATGCTAAGGAAGACTCCACCCGTACTCCTACGGGAGCCGGGCTCCGTCCACGACGTCAAGGAAGACTCCACCCGGACTCCTACGGGAGCCGAACTCCATCCACGATACCAAGGAAGACCCCACCCGAACTTCTACGGGAGCCGGGCTCCACCCGCGACTTCTGCAGCAAGGGCTGATGGCGGCGAAACCCGGCCGCCCAACAAGATCGGATGAAAGGAAAAAGCCCCTCAGCGGCACCTCCTCGCTTCTATGCAACCTCGTGAAAAGCGGAAGGAGGGCCCTCACTCTGAGAAGAGGAGAAAAATTAAAAAGGAAGGATGACGAACTACGACGGGAACAGATGAAGGATGAACTGCACCAAAAGACCTAAAGGACTTCGTCCCAACTGAAATGGGGAGTTCCTACCGAACACCCCCGGCCTCTAAAAAGACTTTCGACACTGGTTAGGAAGACAACGACATCTCCGAAATAATACGGAGCCCGGACGGCCAAGCTCGGGCTTGCGGCCATGTACGACGAGAAAGATGAGCTAACGCATCGACGACCGGGCGCCCCCCAACGACGTCTACATCAGACAAGTCAAACGACAAGAAAAGTTCGATGGACGGCAATTTAGTGCAACGCACGGACGAGGTAACACAAAATGCCCTTTTCATTCCATTTTCGATATACACGCTACAAAGCCCGGAAGGCCAAGGAAAGAAAGGCAAAACGATAAAAAGGGAAGTAAATACATGAAAAGACAGAAAGAGGAAAAGAGCTCTAAGGAGGCCCTGCTCCCTTCGACCTAGAATTATCTACTCCATCTCTCAACCAGGACTGCCTTAGATTCTCAATTTCTTCTTCTAGCTCTTCCCTTTTCTGCAGCGCATCCTGGAGCGCCCGATGAAGTCACTGGCTCTCGGCCTCCGCCTCTCGACGGCTCTTCCTCAAGACCTCAGATTCTGCCTCTGCATCCGCGACGGCCCACTGCTCGTATGCCAGTTGGATCTTCAGTTGTTGCAGCTCAGCTGTCTTTTCCCCGAGGGAGACAGAAATCCCCTCAACGGTACCTCTTAGGGCTTGGAGCTCATCAGAATCTCGGGCGGAAGTAAGCTGTGCCCTGCTAGCCAGCTGCCTCTGGAGACGGACGACTTTGTCGACCGCCGCCCTGAACCTCCCTTTACATTCTTCCACCTGCCTGCGCCAGCTAGCCCGATGCACGTCGTGGCTCACCTCGGCGTCCTGAAGTTGCTGCTGAAGGTCGGAGACCTTCTTCGACCACTCTTGGTCACCATCGACCCGGGCCAAGAGCCGGAATGAATTTCCTTCCAGCTGGCCGATCTTCCCCTTCGCAGCAGATAGTTCCACCTTGAGGGCGCTGATCCTGGCGCCTGGGCCCAAATTCGATCGCTGGCACTCTTCTTGCATTCCTCGAGTTCCTTCGCGAAGTCCGCCTTCCTCCGGCTATACTCCATGATCCCCTTCACGTGGAGATTCTGAAAGTGGGTGGCCTCAGCGGTGGCTTCAGAATGACCTTCTCTCAATCTGCGGAGCTCGCCTTCCATCTTCTTTAACTTCTTTGTCAGGTGAAGGACCTCCTTCTTCAGCCACTGGATCGTCGATTTCAGCGGGACCCCGAGGGGCAGGGGGAGTGCTTCTATAGGAAACTGCCATCGGAAGGCAAAAGCGTCAAAGCACGACTCATTGCAGGAAGAAGAACAGAGAGAAGGAGGGGGGAGGAGAAGCCGTCCGCAACAAGAAATTCAACTTTATTGATTGGATGATTTTTGAAGACAAACAGAAAAAAAAATTACGACCAAATAAAGGTACAAGATCGGAGGTCTCAGACCTCGGGGGCGGGGGTTGGAGAACTCGGCATCCCCGGCAAGGGGGCTGTGACAGCAGTGGCGGCTGGCGAGGGACCGGTCTCGTCTTCAGACTCCTCGCCTAGGAAGCTGAGGTCGAGCTCTGGAAATTTTTTGGCCACCTTCTCTTGGCAGAGCTCGAACCCCTTTATGAACACTTCCTGGCCAAATTGGACCTTCAGGTCCCTCATCTCCGTGGAGGCCTTGAATTCCTCTACCGCAAGGACTCTGGCCTCTGAGACCAGGATCGGAGTTTGCTCGGCCAAGTTGGCGACCTCGGCCTCCGCCTTTCTCGCCGATTCCTCCAAGGTCTGCCTCTCCTCCTCCCGGGCTCGTTTCTCTCTTTCCAGGGCCTCTTGGAGGGTGACTACTTCGGCCATCTTTGCTTGGAGGTGAGCAACCTCAGCCTGACAGCGTTCCTCCACCTGGAGGATGTCCCTCCTCGCACGGCTCACTGCCTCGATATAGGCGAGGAGCTGGTGCCCAATCTGCAAGGGCGGCTAGGGAATTAGAACAAAGGCCAAATAGCCATGTAAATGAAGATCCGCTTACCTCAAGGAAGGACCCCAAAGAGTCCCAGGCCCGCTGCTCAGGATCGGTGCGGTCGATCTTCTTAACGATGTCAGGCAGAATGCAGCCGTCGATCAGCCGCCTGATCATGTCCCTATCGTTGAAGGGATTCTCTGACCCCTCTTCAGAGCAGAGGGACTCATCCGCAGCAGTTCGGCGGCTACTCGCCTTGCGGGCCACCGATTTCCTTCTTTTCCTCTCGGCTATGGGCGCCTCCGCGGAGCGGACCCCCGAAATGGGGGCCCCAATCGGCGGGCTCCTCGAGGAGGCCCGGGGAGCCGTTGGCTCGGCATCCGAGGGAATGTCGATGACCGGGGCCACCTGGACGGGTGCAGCTAAGCTCGACTCCTCCGCCCTGGCCCTCTTCATCGATCCGGAGGTCACAGCACCCTTTCTCTTATGGGCCCTAAGGCCCCTGGCAAGCATCCGCGCTGCTTCGGCGTCCAATCAATCAAGAGTCAAAAAAAAAAAAAAAGAAGAAAAAAAAAAGAAAGAAGAAAGGGGAAGAAAGAAAGGAAGAAACAGAGGGGAAAAAGAGAGAGAAGGAAGAAGAGGTAAAAAGAGAAAGGAAAAGGAGAAAGGCATGAAAAGAGAAGATAAGGTAAAAGATGAATACTCGCTGGATCTTGGGGACTCAGGCCGATGTTGAAAAGAAATTGCTCCCTCAGAAGATTGGGAAGGGAAGGAGCGGAGTAAGCTAGAAGCTTCCGGGCAGCCTGGAGGTCATCCTCCCCCAGGCTGGGGGCCCGACGGACAGAATCCCTCAGAGAGCTCCAAGGGGGCAGGCCCAGTCTCAAGGTCGGGCAGTGGACGAAGAGATATTTCCCCTTTCAATTATGGATTGAAGAAGGGGCGCCTTTCAGCAACCCCTTCTTACCGAACTGGGGGGAGAAGTACCACCAGTCCTTCGTCGAAGGATGGCGCTTGAAAGTATAGAAGTGCCTAAACAGGATGGAGGACGAGAGGCCACAGGAAACTAACTTGGAGGGATGCAAAAAATAATGACAGAGAAGAAGTCCCTAGGCGGTGGAAAGAAGGTTGAAGGTGCTGGAACTAACCTATATCGCTCTGAGGGATCAGAGGGACGAAGACAGGGATGATTTGGAAGACACCTACGGCTCGAGAAGATGCCCACTGAAATAGGGCTCTCGAAGAGAAGGCAGACATTGATAGAAACTCTGGAACGGAATAGGGCACCTAAAGGTGGGAGGATGGGTTTAAATAGACCCTGGGATCCGACGCAATAATGATCACGAATCCCCCCAAGCCAGTCCGCACCTGGCACGTGTCCCAGTCCCCCCGATGGGCAGCTAAAAGTGGCTGATGGATCAGCAGGGCCATTATGGCGCCGTACCTGGGCCAGTGTACCGGCGAGAATTTCGAAGGATCTCTTCGTATCGCCCCGATCCGAAAAGACTCCAGCACGCGCACATTTAATTCCAAAATATCTGGGGCGGCAGTGCGCAGGATTCGAGGGGACAGTTTCGACTATCCCCATCTCCCTGTACTTCCTTCGTTTGAAATTTAAACTCGAAAGTAGGGGGATTGGTGTTGGGTATAAAATACCCACAGCCGAAGTCCTCAGCAGAATCAACTCCAGGAGGACTCCGACCGGACTCCTATGGGAGTCGGGCTTCGTCCTAGACTCCAACGGCTGCAGACAGACTTCATCCGGACTCCTACGGGAGCCGGACTCCGCCGACAACTTCAACCGCAAGTAGACTCCGCCCGAACTCCTACGGGAGTCGGGCTCCATCCTCAACATCAACTGCTGGTAAGCCTTGTCCGGACTCCTACGGGAGCCAGACTTCGCCTTTGACTTTAATTACAGGAAGACTCCGCCCGGACTCCTACGGGAGCCGGGCTTCGTCCTCGACTCCGACGGCTGCAGACAGACTTCGTTCGGACTCCTATGAGAGCCGGACTCCACCGACAACTTCAACCGCAAGTAGACTCCGCCCGAACTCCTACGGGAGCCGGGCTCCGTCCTCAACATCAACTGTCAGTAAGCCTTGTCCGGACTCCTACGGGAGCCGGACTTCGCCTTTGACTTTAATTGCAGGAAGACTCCGCCCAGACTCCTACGGGAGCCGGGCTTCGTCCTCGACTCCGACGGCTGCAGACAGACTTCGTCCGGACTCCTACGGGAGTTGGACTCTGCCGACAACTTCAACCGCAAGTAGACTCCGCCTGAACTCCTATGGGAGCCGGGCTCCGTCCTCAACATCAACTGCCGGTAAGCCTTGTCCGGACTCCTACGGGAGCCGGACTTCGCCTTTGACTTTAATTGCAGGAAGACTCCGCCCGGACTCCTACGGGAGCCGGGCTTCATCCTCGACTCCGACAGCTGCAGACAGACTTCGTCCGGACTCCTACGGGAGTCGGACTCCACCGACAACTTCAACCGCAAGTAGACTCCACCCAAACTCCTACGGGAGCCGGGCTCCATCCTCAACATCAACTGCCGGTAAGCCTTGTCCGGAATCCTACGGGAGTCGGACTTCACCTTTGACTTTAATTGCAGGAAGACTCCGCCCGGACTCCTACGGGAGTCGGGCTTCATCCTCGACTCTGACGGCTACAGACAGACTTCATCCGGACTTCTACGGGAGCCAGACTCCGCCAACAACTTCAACCGCAAGTAGACTCCGCCCAAACTCCTACGGGAGTCGGGCTCCGTCCTCAACATCAACTGCCGGTAAGCCTTGTCCGGACTCCTACGGGAGCCGGACTTCGCCTTTGACTTTAATTGCAGGAAGACTCCGCCCGGACTCCTATGGGAGCCGGGCTTCGTCCTTGACTCCGACGGCTGCAGACAGACTTCGTCCGGACTCCTACGGGAGCCGGACTCCGCTGATAACTTCAACTGCAAGTAGACTCCGCCCGAACTCCTACGGGAGCCGCGCTCCGTCCTCAACATCAACTGCCGGTAAGCCTTGTCCAGACTCCTACGGGAGCCGGACTTTGCCTTTGACTTTAATTGCAGGAAGACTCCGCCCGGTCTCCTATGGGAGCCGGGCTTCATCCTCGACTCCAACCGCAAGGAGGACTCCGCCTGGACTCCTATGGGAGCCAGACTCCGTCATCAGCTCCGATCGCTGTCGAACTTCAGCCGACGGATCTGCACTCCCTGGCCGGCCGCAGTAACGATCACAGCTTTGCTCCACTTCCTACGACAGATTCCGCGCAGCTCCATCACTCCCTGACAGGCCGCAGTCACGGTCACAGCACTGCTCCACTTCCTACGACGGATCTCGCGCAGCTCCACTACTCCCTGGCAGGCCACAATAATGGCCACGATCCTGCTTCACTTCCTGCGACAGATACCGTGCGATTCTCCCATCCGCTGGCAAGTCGCGACAATAGACGCCGCTCCACTCCCCGCGACAGACTCCACGTGGCACACCCCGGTGATAGCCACGGGTCCACTCCACTACTTTTCGCAGCAAACTCCGCCTGACCCTGGGCAGCCCACTGCCAGACGGTTACAGATGTCGCTGTCAGGCTACTGCCCCCTTCGCCTATAAGAGGGGGCTCCAGATACGTTATTCAATAAGCTTTCATCTTTCATCTAAAAACTCTGCTAAATTCTCCGTTCGAGCACTCCATTCTTGTTGAGGCAGAGAACTGACTTGGGCGTCGGAGGGTCTTGCCGGAGCAACCCCACCTCCGGTTTAGACTTCCTTTGCAGGTCCCGACGGTGATCGTGACTTCCTCGACTCCAGCTTCTCCGACGCAAGCGAATTTTTGCGCCAACAGCGGTGAAGGAGTTCGACGACTACAAGTCAAAGATGGGTATTAGATACTGCATCGATTGGCTTTAGGTCAAGTGGGAGATTGTTGGGAATAGTATCCCAAAGCCAATCGTCAGCCTGTTGATGGTTGTGCTCATTTTTGTATATGTACATGAATTATGAATTAATAAAAATTATTTTGGCATTATTCATCACAAAATATTTTATCTTCTAATGAACTCCTATGTTGTGGTGAAGTCCTTAGGACTATTTAGACTCGATAAAGGAGGATTTATCGTTTAGTCCTTAAATCTGTTCGTGACCAAATGATACGTTGTTACCAAGGATGACAATATTTATCAAGCATAGGTCGTTGTGTGCCATATAGGTTGGTTGTCCTCTTAACCAATGAGTGTGGAGACACTGGTATGGCATACAGGTGAGATGTAAGGGTACATCTGCATTGAACGTGACCGACTTCGGAGCTATTTTTGCTGTCAAGATTTGCTCCGATGGAATATGGGTATAAATGTCTCTCTGACCTAAGACTTGCAAGCAACTCACTGTACTTAGGCACTGAACTACCTGAATTTCTAATTCAATGACGGAAGGCTGCTGGGTGTAGTCAAGTACTTGACTTGTCGGTGCGTGTGTCAAGATGGGATTGACCACTCCAGTTTAGGAGCTGTGTACAGTCGTATTTCAATTTAGTAAAACTTTGACCAGGGTAGTCCTTGTGAGGAGTCATAGGACTGTTTGAGTTGAGCACGATTCGGATGATCTAATCAGGGTTGACAGTTTAACCCTGAGTCATCCTAAACACCGAGGTCAAAAAAATGAATTATACAGTAACCATATTCATGTAGGTTCTGAGTGTTGCGATTGTGACTATTCGACCTATCCGATCATCGGGTACCATTGCTAGATGGTCACTTCGATTAGTACAGGAATTGGTTCCTATGCTACCAGCTTAGGTTCGAACCTATGGGATCACACACATTAGAGGTTCCTATCTGATTTGATAGCTGGTGAAGAGTCCTTCATGTCTGAAATTCTGTGATCGAGAATCAAGATTCTCTGACATGAATTCCACACATTTTGGGTACCGTGGTCAAGAGTCCCACTGGTTTAGGACTCTTCGATCAGGGTTACATATCGATGAATTCTAATACCGGATTACCCATCGGATTTGGACTCAATATTTATGAGAGATTTAATTAGTGATTTGATCACTAATTAACTCAATTTGATTGAGTAATTAATTTTGGATCAAGTCCAATTGAATTGGATTCAGTTGGGTTTAACCCGATTAGGTTAAGAGTTGACCTAATCGTCGAGATGGTTTGGTCCCTGATATGATCAGGGGTTGGGCTTAATCAATTCTTGATTTGATTAGAATTTTATTGAGCTTAATTAAGCCTAATTTAGTTGGATTTAAATTAGTCTAATTGGACCTAACTTATTTGGTTCAATTAGATTGGTTTAAATAATGAAACCACCTTGACCCATTCTCCCTGCGCCACCTCACTTCCATTGTGCCCATTTGAATTCACGAGAAGGAAGTTCTCATGAATTTTTTCTCATGCAATGCCCTCCTCACGTCCTACTTTAATATGCCATTTGAGTGGATAAGGATGATTGGTTGGCCATTCAAATTCAAAATAAAATTTGAATTTGAATGAGCAACCAATCTTAGCGCCTTGACCTTATCCTCTTTTAATGCCCCATTTATTACATGAGAAAATGTTTCTCATGAAATCACTCATGCACAAATTAAGCCATGCTCTTCTCTTCTCATGCCCTTAATGGATAGGGATAAATTAGTTTTCATTTGAATTCAAAATTTGATTTGAATTCAAATATGCAATTACTCATCTTTATCCTCTCATGTGGATAAGACATTTTGACATTATTTTAAAAGGAGAAGAAGAGTGGGGCGTGTAAAAGAAAAAAATTAGAAGAAAATTTGGGCATGAGGAATCCTTGTGTGCAAGGTGAAGGTCTATATCCTTTCGAGAGAAAAAGAAAGAAAAGAAAGAAAAAATATGTGCAGGGTTTCAGTGAGTTCTTCAAGGTTTCAGCCTGGAGTTCGGGAAGTGAGAAGGTGAGCTACGAGTGTCATGAGCCCACCAAATTTTAGAAAGATCTTCATCATCCTCTCAAGCATATTTGCTGATGATCCAGAGCATCCAAAGAATCGACAGACATCGATAGAAGGAGTTCGATCAGTATCAGCTGTTGAAAGGGCTCTACAATGAGCTAGCACCTGTGAGGAGTCGATCAGATCGGGAGCTTCGTGTGGACGATCCGCAGAGGTCAGACATGCTGTGTGGCTACATCGTGATGATCAAACTCTCCCGATGGTGATCAGATTGTGGCGATCTACTACCCGTACAAAGGTATTGTGTTCTGAACACATTAGAGTAAAGTGTTTACTATTCAAATTCGAATTTCAAATTTAAATGCATGCATGCTATATATCATATTTAGATCCTAGTGTAGGATAAATTTTTATTAATTAATTAGATTAATTAATAATTTCTGCTGTAAAATAGTGATTTTGAAAAAATTTTAAAATTACCATTTTAGCCCTGCACTGATTTTCCCCAAAATTTATATCAAGTTTAATTTAAATTTTGGATCCAATTAAACTTAATTAATTCAAATCTAATCTAAAATTAATTAATATTTAAATTTAATCTCTCATATGCTCCATGGATCATAGATCAGAAATTGTTTATCCCTAGGATCGAACCTGAACCTCATGTGTAGTATTAGCTAGACATAGTCAACTCTTCAATTCCATTTGATCCGTAACTTAATTCTCAATCAAGTTAGCTTATATGTTCAATCTCATTTGATCTAATTTTTATACTAATCGAGATACCATCTAGCAATAGTTCTCGATGTCCAGATAGATCGAATTATCGTAAAAAAATATTTTAAAACCCATACACATGGTTACCACATAATTCATCCTTTTGACCTTGGATGCTCTAGGATGGTCTCAGGTTAACTGTCAAACGAGATTGATTCATCCGTATTATATTTCAACTTTTTAAATCTATCTTATGGATTATCTTGACCAAGGCTTTGCTAAATTAAAATACAGTGATATATCAACTTCAATAATTCGAAGGGATCAATCCTATCTTGATCCACATACAGACTTCGCAAGTACTTGACTGTATCCAGTAGCCTTCCGTCGCTACATTAGAAATCCAGATAGTCCGGCACCAAAGCATAGTGAGTTGCTTGCAAGTCATTATGGTGATCTCAGGTCTGAAGGATACTTATACCCATGTGTTTCACGAGCAGTTCTTGACAGTAGAATGCTCAACAGGTGAGTCACTTGTTCAGTAATAATGTACCCCTATATCTCACTTGTATGTCATACCAGTGTCACCACACTCCTTGGTTAAGAGGACAACCAACCCATATGGTATACAATGACCTCCACTCGATAAACATCATTATCCTATAATGACGTATCATTTGATCATGAACATGTTTAAGAACTATACGATAAATCCTCTCTTTATCGTACACAAGCATAGTTCTAAGGACTTCATCACAGTACAAAAGTTTAAGGAAGATATTACTTTGTGATAAAAAATATTAGAATAATTTTTATTTATTAATCAATAATTTATATACAAGGATG
Organism: Elaeis guineensis; assembly: GCF_000442705.2. NCBI lineage: Eukaryota > Viridiplantae > Streptophyta > Magnoliopsida > Arecales > Arecaceae > Elaeis > Elaeis guineensis. Next base: position 105,446,904 of record NC_026000.2, on the reverse strand, counting down.
AACTCAATCGTCACATGATTGGTTTTAGGACATAATTTCCAACAACTCCTACTTGGACTAAAGCCAATCAGGGCAGTATGTTATATCCATCTTCCATTTGAAATCATCAAACTCTTTGATCTCAAGAGCTTTAGTGAAGGGGTCAGCTAAGTTCTTCTTTCTATCGATCTTCTGAAGCTTGATGTCACCTTGGTTCATGATCTCTCGCACCAGGTGATAACAGTGCAGAATATGTTGCAGCATCCAATGCAACATTATATTCCACTTCACATATAGAATCGGCCATAGTATGTTGCATGAAATTTTTTCAGCAAATAGCTCCTCCATTCAAAGTAAATAGGTAGCCCGACATGCTTCTTCTATCATCACAATCTGACTGAAAATTAGAATCAGTATGTTCCACAAGTTTCAGATTAGTGCCTCCATAGATAAGTTATTGATCTTGAGTATTTTTCAAATACTTAAAAATTACTTTCGTAATCTTCCAATGCTTATCATCCAAATCAGACTAGCACCTACTCACTACTCTTAGGAATAGACCACATCTGACCTCGTACATGTCATAGCGTACATGATAGATCTCACTACCGAAGCATATGGTATTCTACTCATGCGCTCTCTCTTCTCAGGAGTTGTCGGATAATCTTTCTTGAAAAGAGTAATCCCATGGCCTATCGAAAGATAGCTTTTCTTAAAATTTTTCATATTGAACCACTTCAACAAGATATCAATGTATGTGGATTGAGACAATCCAAGCGGCTTTCTAGATCTATCCCTATAGATCTTCATCCCTAAGATGTAGGATACTTCTCTCAAGTTCTTCATGGAGAACTATGATAATAATCATAGCTTCACACTCTGCAAAGCTAGAATGTCATTTTTTAGTAACAGTATGTCATCCATATACAGCATAAGGAAGATGACTACAGAATCGAAAGTCCATTTGTAGATGCAAAGCTCTTCTTTGTTCCTAACAAAGCCATATATTTTTATCACCTTATCAAAATGCATGTTCCAATTCCTAGATGCCTGCTTAAGTCCATAAATAGATCTATTTAGCTTGCATATTTTTAACTCATCTGTGGATGTTGTTGGGAAATGTGTCCCAAAAAATCAATCGTCAAGCTGTTGACGGTTGAGCAACCAAGTATTGTAATTGATTTGTTAATAAATAAAATATATTTGGCATCTTCATCATAAGCTTTCATTTTCTAATGAACTCTGTTGTTATGATGAAGTCCTTAGGACTATTTAAGTTCGATAAAGAGAGGATTTATCGATTAGTCCTTAAAACTGTTCACGACCAAATGATAGGCTGTTAATAAGGACGACAGCTTTCTATCGAGCATAGGTCAATGTAGGCCATATGGGTTGGTTGTCATCTTAACCAAGGAGTGTGGAGACACTGGTATGGCATACAGGTGAGATGTAAGGGTACATCATCATTGAACGTGACCAACTCCAGAGTATTCTGCTATCGAGAATGTCTCTGATGGGATATAGGTATAAGTGTCCCTTAGACTTGAGATCGCCTCAGTGACTTGCAAGCAACTCACTGTGCTTTGGTACTGGACTAACTGAATTTCTAATTCAGGGATGGAAGACTTCTGGGCACAGTCAAGTACTTGCAAAGTCAGAGTGTGATCGAGATGGGATTGACCACTCCAAGAGTTGGAGAAGAATGAGTCACTGTATTTCAATTTAGCAAAACCTTGGCCAGGGTAATCCATCAGATGGATTTGATATTTTGAAATACAATGTGGACAACCTGATCAGAGTTGACAGTTGAACTCTGGGGTGTCCTATGATCATTTTGGTCAAGGAGATGAATTATATGAAAACTATATCCGCATGGGTTCTAAGGATGTTGTTCTATACATTCGACCTATCCGATCGTCGGGTACCATTGCTAGATGGTCACTTCGATTGGTACAAAAATTTATTTCTATGCCACCGGCTTAGGTTCGAATCTATGAGGTCACACACATTAGAGTTTATAATCCGATCGGATGGTTGATCAATGATTAAGAATCATTCTAGGGTTAAATGATCAATAGGATTGACATTTAACCCAGTGCAAGTATTGCAGGAGGATCGATTAGCAATTCGATTGCTAATTGGCTTAATTTGATTAAGCCAATGGGCTGAGATTAAGTCTAATTAAATATAATTTAATTAGATTTATTTTGAGCTTGATTGGATCAAGTCCAATTGATTTATTGGATAAGCCAAGTGCAAGGAAAAACTAGTCCTAGTTCAACTAGGACTTGGGTCAATCTAATTTCTAATTTGATTAGAAAATTAAATCAGATTTAAATCTAATTTAATCTGATTAAATTAGATTCTTGATTGGGTTAAGATCTATTTTAATTAAGTTGATCTAATTTTGGTTTGATTTGGTTTGGAAAACCAAATTAAAACAAGACATAAGATAGAATCCTAGTAAGACTAGGATTCCACCTTGCGCCACATAAGCCTTCCCCACGCTCTCTCTCTTATTCAACGCCAATCTCCACTTATTTTGTGTGACAAAAGCCCTCTCTCAGGTCTCTCCCATGTTCACAAAAGGTTTCCTCTCTTCTTTCTTACATGGAAGGTGGTTTGGATCAAATCAAAAAGGAATAAGTTTGGATTTCGAATTCTATGAGATAGAGTTTTAGAAATCCAAAACTCTTTCAATTTTGTACCGAATTTATCTAAATTTTTTTTAGAATTTTTTGGATTTTAGGGTACACATTATGCACCCTTTGCTGGTGATCCATACATAAAAATATGGAGGAGGTGCTCAAGAGTTGGGCGCCCCTTAACTTGCCATGTTTGGATAAGCCTTGACTAGGTATTTGACCTAGACAAGGACTCTATCATATCTCTCTGTATAAAATGAGTTTCTTTATAAAATTTTATGAGAAGATATAGATTTGAGAGTCCTATATGTCATCCAAAAATCAGAGAGAAAGACCTTTGGGTCATGGAGATATAAAAGATGCAAGTTAGGATGTCTAGAGAGAAAAACGTGAAGAAGAAAAGGGTCTTCTTCTAGGGTTTTTTGTTTTCATATCTTTCCTCCCTCCATCTTGAGTTTTCTGAGAGTGTCTCAAATCTAAAATCCTCATTTCACTTTCCATCTTTGAAAGAATCCAAATCAAGAAGAAGGAGACACCTGATCAAACATCAAAGAAGGATCAGCGCAGTACTAGCATACTGTGCTGATTTCCTGAAGCAGGACTTCTGATCGAGATTCGTGGGCTCGTGTGGACGACTCCTAGAGGCCGGACATGTGTGCGGCTTGCAATATCATTCTTAAGCCTGGATCAGCGAGGTTAGAGCATCTAACTTGCAAGGTAATAGATCTGATCTATTGTTTAATACATACATTAGATGTGGTATAGAAACATGTTGATATGATCAACATGTAGTTCATTCTATATTTATATATTTTAATTTTTGATTTAATGCTATGTAATAATCATGTAATAAGATCTTAGATCTAGAGATTCTCTAATTTTAAAAAATAAATTTTGATTTATTTTAGTCTTCCGCTGTATGATCTTGAAAAAGTTTCAAGATCTAACTCTGAAACCCTAGATCTGGCTCCTACAATTGGTATCAGAGCCCAGGTTCTTTATTACATGATTATTTATACATGCTTAGATTATTTCTTAGATTAGATCTAATTTATAATCTGATTACTAAATCTAAAATTAAAATTTTAGATCAATCACAAACTGCAAGGTTGTCCTGCTGTAAGGTTTATCCTTTACAGTGCAAAGGTTGTCCTAGTTTGTGTAGATCTATCTTTAATCATAAATTTATTAGATATGATCTAGATTAAATTTATGATTTACTAGATTTAAAAGATATTTAAATCTGAAATAAAATCTCTTTGTTAATAAATTTTGTGCAAAAAAATTGTTTAAAGTTGATACTGTTTCAATTGCATGAACCTGTTTAGATTAGATCTAAATAGTTTCATGTTTAATTCACTTGTATCTTGATTATGAATCAAACATGTAGTATGGTTGGTAGAATCATATTGTAAAATTATTTTACAAATATGAAAATTATTTTTTGAAAAGCCGAACCCAACCCTCAGCCCAAAACTTAATTAAGAATTAAGAAGTTGTTTGATTAGGTTCTAGGATTGTGAATTGAAGAACCTAAGACACAAATCATAACACATTGGGTTAATGGGTTAGTGGAAATTAGGTCCATTAATTGGGTTAGACCTATGGTTAGATTAAAGATAGACTTAATTAGAGAATTGACTAAATCTAATCAATTGTTGTCTTAGATTAGGTCAAGGATTCTCTAGATCAATTACAATAGTTGTAGTTGGTCAAGTCCATGTCTTTAACGAGAACCAAATGGACTTGATTCTTGGCTAAGCGGTCTAGCACGAACTGTTAGGTTGATCTAATCAAAACTAATTAAACCAGTTGGTGTCTAAGGTAAACCAGACCGGTGGTTTTTAATTGGGAGCCCGCTTACCTGCCATTTCTGATGGTGTCTAAAGCAAGCTTTGGCAGACCCTCCCACTGATTGAAATTACCTGACCTCTTGGTAAAATTATATTTTGATCGGATCACTTGACTATTCGAGCTGACCCATGTCAGCTAGGTAATTCAGTGTGACTGATTTAGGTGCTCCTAGACCAGCTCTTTTAATGGTCTCCCTTAAGCTGACTTGGTGAAGCCAGTGGGAGGATCATGATAAGCTGGTTCATCTGACATCATCCTCTAAATTATTTAAATCCTCTAAAATTATTAGGTCCTTAAAATGACAAAGTTATGGAGATAACTGAGTCATAGCCTCCCATTAAGGTGTTTGATAATGAGTCCATTAACTCAATAATCATTGCAGACCCAAAGGCCTGGTGCTTGTTGACTAATGAAATTATCACTCATCATATGATGACTTGGAAGTGTCTCTCTAATGGTGGTTAGGTGAGCCAACCAAAGTTGGGCTTAATCATTCATTGGTTAGATACACCAAGTATGGTCATGTTAATGGTTGGACCTAACTGGATCCTTACAGTGGAAGCCAAAGCCTACTGATTAGGTTTCTGGGGTAAAATTAAAATTACTAGAAATTATTTAGAGAAATAATTGGTTATGAACCTACCCTTAGATGTATATGGGTTGACCAACCAAAGTTGGGCTTGTGTGCAGTCTAAGTGGATTCTAGTACCCGCTAAGGAATTAGGGTAATTCTTCGAGTTGGAGGTAGAGGCTACCAATTCGAATAAAATAGTGGGAGAAACCTTTTGATTAAAGTCCAAATCTTTAGGTTTAATGAATCAATTACTAATTAGGTTATGGTTCTCCTTTGTGCAAATATAGCCACTTCCCTATCGCTCCAATCATTAAGTTGGTGGGACCCAACTTCGGTAGCTGGTACCGAAAGTTGAAGATAGTCCTGGAGCATGAACGGATCCTATATGTGATAATGGATCCTGCACCTGAGGAGCCAGCTGTCAATGCACGTGGAACAGTCAGAGACACTTACCAGAAGTGACTCAGTGACCGAACCATGGTGCGCTGTATCATGCTGGTGCCATGAGCGACGAGTTCAGTCGCAGATTTGAGACAACTCAGTCAAAGGATATGCTTCAAGTGTTGGAGGATGCCTTTGGCACACCTGATGATGTGGAGAGGCACAAGACTAGTTGTGCCATCTTCAACGCCAAAATGCGGGATGGTGCCTCTGTCACTGATCATGTATTGTACATGATCGAGCTGATGGAATGATTGAGCAAGCTCGGCTTTCCCTTGCATGAGCAGCTTGGGAAAGATGCAATACGAAACTCGCTGCCCAAGTCTTATCTCCCATTCCTCACTCATTATAGAATGACAAAGCCTGAAGTAAACTACCATGGGTTACTGGGGTTGCTTCAGAACTTTGAGAAGGATCACTAACTTCACAAGGAGTCGGTGAACTCAGTGGGAGGTTCGTCTTCTGGTTCTCGACCTTTTGAGAAAGAGAAGAAGAACAAGAAGAAGAAAGTGAAGAAGGTGCAAGTTCAGGCTGGGACATCAGTGCAGAGCCAGACCAAAAAGATCAAGCCTGATAAGAGTCTATTCTACTGGCAAGCACCCTAGATTAGATAGTGTGTCAGATATCTACTTATGGCACTGTAGGCTCGGTCATATAAACAAGAACAGAATAAACAGGTTGACTCAAGAAGAAATCCTTGAAGTCAGTGATTGTGAATCACTTCCAACCTGTGAGTCCTGTCTTCTTGGTAAAATGACCAAGTCACCTTTTACTGGAAAAGGTGAGAGAGCTACTGAGCTCTTGGGCCTAGTACATACTGATGTATGCAGGCCCATGAGCGCCAGTGCTAGAGGTGGATATTTCTACTTCATAACTTCACGGATGACCTATCCCAATATGGATATGTCTATCTGATGAAACATAAGTCGGATTCATTTGAAATGTTCAAACGATTCTGAAGTAAAGTAGAAAAACAAACTGGAAAGAGTATTAAAACTCTTCGATCTGATCGAGGAGGAGAATACCTTTCTAGTGAATTTCTCACATATCTAGGAGAGAATGGGATTCTCTCCTAATGGACTCCTCCAGGAACACCACAGCATAATGGTGTGTCTGAAAGGAGGAATCGGACTCTGATAGACATGGTCCGATCCATGATGGGTTTTGCTAGCTTGCCGATATCCTTCTGGGAATATGCACTCGAATCGGCCAGTTATCTGTTAAATAGGATTCCAAGTAAGTCTGTAATTAAGACTCCATATGAGATATGGACGGGACGTAAGCCAGCACTTTCACACCTTAGGGTCTGGGGGTGCCCGGCCTATGTCAAACGATTAGTCACAGACAAACTTGGACCTAGGTCTGACAAATGCTCATTCATAGGGTACCCCAAAGAGATAAAAAGATATTTTTTCTACCATGCTGATGAACAAAAGGTGTTCGTCAGCCTTAAGGCAATCTTTTTAGAAAATGAGTTCCTTGGTGAAGGAACCGTTACCTCTAAGGTTGAACTTGATGAAGTTCAACAGGTAGAAGGACCGACACCAATAGCTGAACCTAAGTCGGATATGATTAGATCAGATCCGAAGCCCAATGTACCTGCACCATTAAGGCGATCCGGTAGAGTACCGCATCAGCCGGACAGATACTACGATTTCTTGGTCCGGGACGGTGATCCCATCGAACTTGATGAGAATAGTGAGGATCCGATCACCTATATGGATGCAATGCAGAGATCTGATTCCGAGAAATGGCTTGAAGCCATGAAATTCGAAATGGAGTCCATGAAGGTCAACGATGTATGGACATTGGTTGACCCACCTGAAGGGGTTAAACCCATTGGGTGTAAATGGGTCTTCAAAAGGAAGAGGGGCACAGATGGAAAGGTGGAGACCTATAAAGCCCGTCTGGTTGCCAAGGGGTATCGTCAACGTTATGGTATTGACTATGATGAGATATTTTCTCCTATGGTAATGCTCAAATTCATTCGGATAATGCTTGAAATAGCTGCCCATCTAGATTATGAGATCTGGCAGATGGATGTAAAGACAGCTTTCCTGAATGGAGAGCTGACGAAGATGTGTATGTGATACAACCTAAGGGGTTTACATCCACAGATGAGTCCAAGGTGTGCAAGCTTCAGAGATCCATTTATGGACTGAAGCAAGCTTCTCGGAGTTGGAACATGCATTTTGATAAGGTGATCAAAACGTATGACTTCATTAAGAATGGAGAAAAGCCCTACATCTATAAATGGGCAAATGGTCCAGTTGAGGTATTCCTTGTCTTGTAAGTGGATGACATTCTCTTAATCGGGAATGACATCCCCGCACTACAGGGAATAAAAGTTTGGTTGTCATCACAGTTCTCCATGAAGGACTTGGGTGAAGCGTCCTACATCCTAGGGATGAAGATCTATAGGGATAGATCTAAAAAGATGCTTGGGTTATCCCAGTCCATGTACATAGACACTGTGTTGAAGAGGTTCAGCATGGAGAATTCCAAGAAGGGCTATCTATCGATAGGTCATGGAATTTCTCTCTCTAAGAAGGATTGTCCGATAACTCCTGAAGAGAGAGAGCGTATGAGTAGAGTCCCATATGCTTCAGCCGTGGGATTTATCATGTACGCCATGACATGTACAAGACCAGATGTGGCATACTCACTAGGAGTAGTGAGTAGATACCAATCTGATCCTGGAGAAAATCACTGGAAAGTGGTTAAAGCCATCCTTAAGTATTTGAGAAATACTAAGGACCAATGATTGGTTTATGGCGAGTCAGATCTGAAACTTGTGGGGTTCACAGACTCCAGCTTCCAATCTGACCATGATGACAGCAGGAGCGTGTCGGGATATATCTTTACTCTGAATAGTGGAGCCATTTGCTGGAAGAGTTCCAAGCAGCATACTGTGGCAGACTCTGTTTGTGAAGCGGAGTACATCACAGCATCGGATGCCGCGAAGGAAGCTATGTGGCTAAGGAAATTCATCACTGAGCTCGGAGTAGCACCCTCCCTCGATGGTCCAGTCCTGCTCTACTGCGACAGCACTAGTGCCATAGCTCAGGTGAAGGAACCCAAAGCACATCAGCGGACGAAGCACATCTTGCACCGCTTCCACCTGGTCCGAGAGATCGTGGATCGAGGTGATGTCGACCTTCAGAAGATCGACTGAAAGGAGAACCTAGCCGACTCCTTCACTAAAGCCCTGGCGATAAAGGAGTTCGACAACCACAAGTCGAAGATGGGTATTAGATACTGTGCCGAGTGGCTTTAGGACAAGTGGGAGTTGTTGGGAAATGTGTCCCAAAAAGCAAATCGTCAAGCTGTTGACGGTTGAGCAACCAAGCATTGTAATTGATTTGTTAATAAATAAAATATATTTGGCATCTTCATCATAAGCTTTCATCTTCTAATGAACTCCGTTGTTATAATGAAGTCCTTAGGACTATTTAAGTTCGATAAAGAGAGGATTTATCGATTAGTCCTTAAAACTATTCATGACCAAATGATAGGCTGTTAATAAGGACGACAGCTTTCTATCGAGCATTGGTCACTGTAGGCCATATGGATTGGTTGTCCTCTTAACCAAGGAGTGTAGAGATACTGGTATGGCATACAGGTGAGATGTAAGGATACATCATCATTGAACGTGAACAACTCCAGAGTATTCTGCTGTCGAGAATGTCTCTGATGGGATATAGGTATAAGTATCCCTTAGACTTGAGATCGCCTCAGTGACTTGCAAGCAACTCACTGTGCTTTGGTACTGGACTAACTGAATTTCTAATTCAGGGATGGAAGGCTTCTGGACACAGTCAAGTACTTGCGAAGTTAGAGTGTGATCGAGATGGGATTGACCACTCCAAGAGTTGGAGAAGAATGAGTCGCTGTATTTCAATTTAGCAAAATCTTGGCCAGGTTAATCCATCAGATGGATTTGATATTTTGAAATACAATGTGGACAACCTGATCAGAGTTGACAGTTGAACTCTGGGGTGTCCTATGATCATTTTGGTCAAGGGGATGAATTATATGAAAACTATATCCGCATGGGTTCTAAGGATGTTGTTCTATACATTCGACCTATCCGGTCGTCGGGTACCATTGCTAGATGGTCACTTCGATTGGTACAAAAATTTATTTTTGTGCTACCAACTTAGGTTCAGACCTATGAGGTCACACACATTAGAGTTCATGATCCGATCGGATGGTTGATCAATGATTAAGAATCGTTCTATGGTTAAATGATCAATACGATTGACATTTAACCCAGTGCAAGTATTGCAGGAGGATCGATTAGCAATTTGATTGCTAATTGGATTAATTTGATTAAGCCAATGGGTTGAGATTAAGTCTAATTAAATATGATTTAATTATATTTATTTTGGACTTGATTGGATCAAGTCCAATTGGTTTATTGGATAAGCCAAGTGCAAGGAAAAACTAGTCCTAGTTCAACTAGGACTTGGGTCAATCTAATTTTTAATTTGATTAAAAAATTAAATCAGATTTAAATCTAATTAAATCTGATTAAATTAGGTTTTTAATTGGGTTAAGACCTATTTTAATTAGGTTGATCTAATTTTAGTTTGATTTGGTTTGGTAAACCAAATTAAAACAAGACATAAGATAGAATCCTAGAAAGACTAGGATTCCACCTTGCGCCACATAAGCCTTCCCCATGCTCTCTCTCTTATTCAATGCCAATCTTCACTTATTTTATGTGACAAAATTCCTCTCCCAGGTCTCTCCCACGTTCACAAAAGGTTTCCTCTCTTCTTTCTTACATGGAAGGTGGTTTGGATCAAATCAAAAAGGAATAAGTTTGGATTTCGAATTCTATGAGATAGAGTTTTAGAAATCCAAAACTCTTTCAATTTTGCACTGAATTTATCCAATTTTTTTTTGGAATTTTCATGGATTTTAGAGTACACATTGTGCACCCTTTGCTAGTGATCCATGCATGAAAATATGGAGGAGGTGCTCAAGAGTTGGGCACCAAAAACTTGCCATGTTTGGATAAGCCTTGACTAGGTATTTGACCTAGACAAGGACTCTATCTTATCTCTCTGTATAAAATGAGTTTCTTCATAAAAGTTTATGATAAGATAGAGATTTGAGAGACTTGTGCGCCATCCAAAAATTAGAGGGAAAGACCTTTGGGTCATGGAGATATAAAAGACATAAGTTAGGGTGTCTAGAGAGAAAAACGTGAAGAAGAAGAGGGTCTTCTTCTAGGGTTTTTTGTTTTCATATCTTTCCTCCCTCCATCTTGAGTTTCCTGAGAGCGTCTCAGATCTAAAACTTCTCTTTCACTTTCCATCTTTGGAAGAGTCCAAATCAAGAAGAAGGAGGCACCTGATCAACCATCAAAGAAGGATCAGTGCAGTACTAGCATATTGTGCTGATTTCCTGAAGAAGGACTTCTGATCGAGATTCGTGGGCTCGTGTGGACGACTCCTGAGGCTGGATGCATATGCGGCTTGCAACATCATCCTTAAGTCTGGATCAGCGAGGTTAGAGCGTCTAACTTGCAAGGTAATAGATCTGATCTATTGTTTAATACATACATTAGATGTGGTATAGAAACATGTTGATATGATCAACATGTAGTTCATTCTATATTTATATATTTTAATTTCTGATTTAATGCTATGTAATAATTATGTAATAAGATCTTAGATCTAGAGATTCTCTGATTTTAGAAAATAAATTTTGATTTATTTTAATCTTCTGCTGTATGATCTTGAAAAAGTTTCAAGATCTAACCCTGAAACCCTAGATCTGGTTCCTACAGATGTGAACCCTTCAGGTTGTATCATATACACCTTTTCTTCTAGCTCTCCATTGAGGAAAGTAGTTTTGACATCCATCTACTAGATCTCATAATCTAAGTGTGCTGCAATAGCAAGCATAATCTGGATGGACTTGAGCATTACCACAGGAGAGAACATCTCGTCATAGTCAATACCATAACATTGATGGTAACCCTTGGCAACTAGACAGGCTTTATAGGTCTCTACCTTTTCATCCACTCTTTTTCTCTTGAAAATTTATTTATACCCTATGGGTTTTATCCCTTCGAGCAAATCAACTAGTGTCCATACTGAAGGAACCAGATCTAGGGTTTCAGGGTTAGATCTTGAAACTTTTTCTAGATCAAGCAGCAGAACAATAAAATAAATCAAAAATTATCTTATAAAATTAGAGAATCTTTAGATCTAAGATCTTATTACATGATTATTACATGGCATTAAATCAAAAATTAAAATATAAAGAGCAAGAACTACATGTTGATCATATCAACATGTTTCTATACTACATCTAATGTATGTAATATATAATAGATCAGATCTATTACCTTGCAAGTTAGACATTCTAACTTTATTGATCAGGACTTGAGGATGATGTTGCAAGCCGCACATACATCTGGCCTCTAGGAGTCATCCACACAAGCCCACGAATCACGATCAGAAGTCCTGATCCAGAAAATCAGCACAGTATGCTAGTACTGTGCTGATCCTTCTTCGATGGTCAATCAGATACCTCCTTCTTCTTGATTTAGAATCTTTCAAAGATGATAAGTAGGAGAAAGAGTTTTAGATATGAGACACTCTTAGAAAACTCACAGATGGAAGAAGAGAAGAGGTGAACATAGCAACCCTAGAAGAAGACCCTCTTCTTCTTCTCTTTGCTCTCACCTAGACACCTAGTTTTGTGTCTATTATATCTCCACACCCCAAAACTATTTCTGCCTAATTTTCTCACACCCCCAAAGGACTCTCAATTCTCTATAATACACAAAAATCTCAAGAAAAAATTTATTTTAAATAATGATATATGAAGAATCCTTGTCTAGGTCAATTACCTAGTCAAGAAAAATCCAAACAGGGCAAGACAAGTGGTGCCCAACTCTTGGGTGCCTCCTCCTTCTTTTTCTATCATGGAGCACCAGCAAAGGGTGCATGATATGTGGCATAAAAGCTACAAAAATCTCAAAAAAAATCTGGGTAAAATCAGTGCCATAAGGAAAGAGTTTTGGTTTCCTAAAATTCTATCTCATAGAATTTAAAATCCAAACTAATTCCTACTTTGACTTGGTCCACAACCACATTCCATGTAAGAGAGAAAAAGAGGAAGGCTTTGGATGTGCATGAAGGCCTGGGAGAGAAGGTTTTATCATACAAAATAAGAGAGAGTGGGCATGGGGGGCTAAGGTGATGCAAGGTGGAATCCTAGTCTTACTAGGATTCAATCTATGACTTGTTCAAATTTGGTTTCTCAAACCAAATCAAACCAAAACCAAATCAACCCAATTAAAATAGATCTTAACCTAATTAAAAACTTAATTTAATCAAATTAAATTAAATTTAAATTTATTTAATTTTTTAATCAAATTAAAAATTAGGTTGACCCAAGTTCTAATTGAACTAGGACTAGTTTTTCCTTGCACTTGGCTTATCCAATAAACCAATTAGACTTGATCCAATCAACTCCAAACTAAATCTAATTAAATTATATTCAATTAGACTTAATCTCAGTCTATTGGCTTAATCAAATTAAGTCAATTAGTAATCAAATTACTAATTGATCCTCCTACAATACTTGTACTAGGTTAAATGTCAATCGTATTGATTGTTTAACCCTAGAATGATTCTTAATCATTGATCAACCATCCGATCGGATCATGGACTCTAATGTGTGTGACCTCATAGGTCTGAATCTAAGTTGATAGCACAAAAATAAATTTCTGTACCAATCAAAGTGACCATCTAGCAATGGTACCCGACGGTCGGATAGATCGAATGTGTAGAACAACATCCTTAGAACCCATGCAGATATAGTTTCCATATAATTCATCCCTTGACCAAAATGCTCATAGGATACCTCAGAGTTCAACTATCAACTCTGATCAGGTTGTCCACATTGTATTTCAAAATATCAAATCCATCTGATGAATTACCTAGGCCAAGGTTTTACTAAATTGAAATACAGCGACTCATTCTTCTCCAACTCTTGGAGTGGTCACTCCCATCTTGATCACACTCTAGCTTCACAAGTACTTGACTGTGCCCAGAAGCTTTCCATCACTGAATTAGAAATTCAGTTAGTTCAGTACCAAAGTACAGTGAGTTGCTTGCAAGTCATTGAGGTGATCTCAGGTCTAAGGGACACTTATACCTATATCCCATCAGAGATATTCTCGATGGTAGAATACTCTGGAGTTGGTCATGTTACATGATGATGTACCTTTACATCTCACCTGTATGCCATACCAGTGTCTCCATACTCTTTGGTTAAGAGGATAACCAACCCATATGGCCTACGGTGACCTATGCTCGATAGAAGCTGTCGTCCTTATTAATAGCCTATCATTTGGTAATAAACAGTTTTAAGGACTAATCGATAAATCTTCTCTTTATCAAACCTAAATAATGTTAAGGGCTTTATCACAACAACGGAGTTCATTAGAAGATAAAAACTTGTGATGAAAATGCCAAAACTATATTTTATTTATTAACAAATCAATTAAAATACAAGATTGCTCAACCGTCAATAGGTTGACGATTGACTTTTGAGATATATTTTTCAACAACTCCCACTTGTCCTAAAGCCACTCAGCATAATATCTAATACCAATCTTCGACCTATGGTTGTCGAACTCCTTTATCACCAAGGCTTTAGTGAAGGGATTGGCCAGGTTCTCCTTTTCATCGATCTTCTGAAGGTCGATGTCATCTCAATCCATGATCTCCCGAACCAGGTGGAAGCGGCGCAAAATGTGCTTCATCCGCTGGTGTGCTTTGGGTTCCTTCACCTGAGCAATGGCACCAGTGCTGTCACAGTAAAGCAGGATCAGACCATCGAGGGAGGGTGCTACTCTGAGCTCGGTGATGAATTTTCTCAGCCACACAGCTTCCTTCACGACATCTGATGCTGTGATGTACTCCGCCTCACAAATCGAGTCTGCCACAGTATGCTGCTTGAAACTCTTCGAGCAGATGGCTCCACCATTCAGAGTAAAGATATAACCTGACATGCTTCTGCTGTCATCATAGTCAGTTGAAAGCTGGAGTCTGTGAATCCTACAAGTTTTAGATTTGACTCGCCATAAACCAACCATTGGTCCTTAATATTTTTCAAATACTTAAGGATGGCATTAACCACTTTCCAGTGATTTTCTCTAGGATCAGATTGGTATCTACTCACTACTCCTAATGAGTATGCCACATCTGGCCTTGTACATGTCATGGTGTACATGATAGATCCCACGATCGAAGCATATGGGACTCTACTCATACGCTCTCTCTCTTCAGGAGTTGTCGGACAATCCTTCTTAGAGAAAGAAATTTCATGGCCTATCGGTAGATAGCCCTTCTTGGAATTCTCCATGCTGAACCTCTTCAACACAGTGTCTATGTACGTGGACTGGGATAACCCAAGCATCTTTTTAGATCTATCCCTATAGATCTTCATCCCTAGGATATAGGATGCTTCACCCAAGTCCTTCATAGAGAACTACAATGACAACCAAACTTTTATTCCCTGTAGTGTAGGGATGTCATTCTCGATTAAGAGAATGTCATCCACGTACAAGATAAGAAATACCATAACTAAACTATTTGCCCATTTATAGATGCAGGGCTCTTCTCCATTCTTAACGTAGCCATACATTTTGATCACCTTATCAAAATGCATGTTCCAACTCCGAGAAACTTGCTTCAATCCAAAATAGATTTCTGAAGCTTGCACACCTTGGACTCATCTGTGGATGTAAATCGCTCAGGTTGTATCATATACAGCTCTTCAATCAGCTCTCTATTCAGAAAAGCTGTCTTTACATCCATCTGCCAAATCTAATAATCCTGATGGGCAGCTATTGCAACATTATCTGAATGGATTTGAGCATTGTCATAGAGGAGAACGTCTCATTATAGTCAATACAATAATGTTGACGATACCCCTTAGCAACCAAATGGGCTTTATAGGTCTCCACCTTTTCGTCTGTGCCCCTCTTCCTTTTGAAGACCCATTTACACCCAATGGGTTTAACCCCTTCAGGTGGGTCAACCAATGTTCATACATCGTTGACCTTCATGGACTCCATTTTGGATTTCATGGTTTCAAGCTATTTCTTAGAATCAGGTCTCTGCATTGCATCCATATAGATGATCGGATCCTCATCATTCTCATCGAATTCGATGGGATCACTATCCCAGATCAAGAAACTGTAGTATCTATCCAGCTAACGTGGTACTCTATCAGATCGTCTTAATGGTGCAGGTACATTGGGCTCTGGATCTGATCTAATCAAATCCGACTTAGGTTCAGCTATTGGTGTCGTTCCTTCTACCTATTGAACTTCATCAAGTTCAACCTTAGAGGCAACGGTTCCTTCACCAAGGAACTCTTTTTTTAAAAAGGTTGCTTTAAGGCTGACGAACACCTTTTGTTCATTAGCACGGTAGAAAAAATATCCTTTGGTCTCTTTGGGGTACTTTATCAATGTGCATTTGTCAGACCTAGGTCCAAGTTTATCTGTAACTAACCGTTTGACATAGGCTGGACACCCCCAGACCCTAAGGTGTGAAAGTGCTGGCATACGTTCTGTCCATGTCTCATATGGAGTCTTAATTACAGACTTACTTGAAACCCTATTTAATAGATAACAGGCCGATTCGAGTGCATATCCCTAGAAGGATATCGGCAAGCTGGCAAAATCCATCATGGATCAGACCATGTCTAACAGAGTCTGATTTCTCTTTTCAGATACACCATTATGCTGTGGTGTTCCTGGAGGAGTCTATTGGAAGAGAATCTGATTCTCTCCTAGATATGTGAGAAACTCACCAGAGAGGTATTTTTCTCCTCGATCAGATCGAAGAGTTTTAATACTCTTTTTAGTTTATTTTTCTACTTCACTTCGAAATCATTTGAACATTTCAAATGAATCCGACTTATGTTTAATCAGATAGACATATTCATATCTGGATAGATCATCCATGAAAGTAATGAAGTAAAAATATCCACCTCTAGGACTTGTGCTCATGGGCCCGCATACATCAGTATGTACTAGGCCCAAGAGCTCAGTAGCTTTCTCACCTTTTTCAGTAAAAGGTGACTTGGTCATTTTATAAAGAAGACAGGACTCACAGGTTGGAAGTGATTTACAATCACTGACTTTGAGGATTCTCTCTTGAGTCAACATGTTTATCCTATTCATGTTTATATGACCTAGCCTACAGTGCCATAAGTAGATATCTGATACACTATCTAATCTAGGGTGCTTGTCTATAGAATAGACTATGTTAATAGGTTGTGATAACATATACACACCATTGTTCAAATATCTATAAAAAATAGTAACACCATTCACAATGATATTTCAAACTTATTTCTTTATTAAAATTTCATAATCATTTTTGGCCAGAAGGTCTACAAAAATAATATTTAAAAAGAAACTAAGACAGAAATGACAATCATTAAGAACAACGGTATGGGACTCAAATACAAGTTTTAAGATTTCTAATACTAGAACTGAAACTGATCTTTCATCTCCAATGTTTAAGAACCTCTCATCTTGCTCGAATCTTCTACTGACCTGCAACCCCTACAACAAATTGTAAATATGATAAGGGCTACCAGTATCCAATACCCAGTTAGTTATATCATAAATAGAGAAATTGCAAGGAGTTATCATATAAATACCTTGCCCAGTAATAACTTGCTTCTTTCTCTGCCTGTTCGGGTCTAGGGAGGTAATGTACTGAGGATAGTTCCTCTTCCAGTGCCCCTGCTTTTTGCAAAGAAGCATTCAGCTTGACTCTTATCGGGCTTGTTCTTTCTGGTCTGGCCCTGCACTGATGTCCCAGCCTGAACTTGCACCTTCTTCACTTTCTTCTTCTTATTCTTCTTCCCTTTCTCAAAGGGTCGAGAACCAGAAGACGAACCTCCCACTAAGTTCACCGACTCCTTGAGGAGTTGGTGATCCTTCTCAAAGTTCTGAAGCAACCCTAGTAACCCGTGGTAGTTTACTTCAAAATTTATCATTCTATAATGAGTGAGGAATGGGAGATAAGACTTGGGTAGCGAGTTCAATATTGTATCTTTCTCAAGCTGCTCATGCAAAGAAAAGCCGAGGTTGCTCAAATGCTCAATCAGCTCGATCATGTACAATACATGATCAGTGACAGAGGCACCATCCCGTATTTTGATGTTGAAGATGGAACAACTAGTCTTGTACCTTTCCACATCATCGGATGTGCCAAAGGCATCCTCCAACACTTGAAGCATGTCCTTTGGTTGAGCCATCTCAAATCTGTGACTGAACTCATCGCTCATGGCAGCCAGCATGATGCATCGCAACATGGTCCGATCACTGAGCCACTTCTGGTAAGTATCTCCGACTGTTCCATGTGTATTAGCAGCGGCTACTCAGGTGCAGGATCCATTATCATATATAGGATCCGTTCATGCTCCAGGACTATCTTCAACTTTCGGTACCACCTACCGAAGTTGGATCCCACCAACTTATCATTGTCCAACAATGATCGGAGCGATAGAAAAGTGGCCATATTTGCACAAAAAGAAATTATAACCTAATTAGTAATTGATTCATTAAACCTAAAGATTTGAACTTTAATCAAAAGGTTTCTCTCACTATTTTATTCGAATTGGTAGCCTCTACCTCCAATTCGAGGAATTACCCTAATTCTTTAGTGGGTACTAGAATCCACTTAGACTGCACACAAGCCCAATTTTGGTTGGCCAACCCATGTACATCTAAGGATAGGTTCATAATCAATTATTTCTCTAAATAATTTTTAGTAATTTTAATTTTACCCCAGTCCCTAATCAGTAGGCTTTGGCCTCCACTGAAAATGTCTGGTTAGGTCCAACCATTAACATGACCATACTTGGCCCATCTAGCTAGTGAATAATTAGGCCCAACTTTGGTTGGCTAACCTAACCACCATTTAGAAAGATGCAGTTAAGAAATCATATTATGAATGATAATTCCATCAGCCAATAAGCATCAAGCCTTGGGTCCTCCAATGATTATCCAACTGATGGACCCATTATCATCCACTTAATGGGAAGCTATGATCTACTTATCACCATAACTATTTTATTTTAAAGATCTAATAATTTTAGAAGATTTAATTAATTTAGAGGAGGAGGTCAGATGAACCAGCTTATCATGATCCTCCCACTGGCTTCACCAAGTCAGCTTAAGGGAGACCATTAAAAGGGTTGGTCTACAAGCACCTAAATCAGTCACAATGATTTACCTAGCTGACATGGGTCAGCTCGAATAGTCAAGTGATCCAATCAAAATATAATTTCACCAAGAGGCCAGATTAGTTCGATCGGTGGGAGGAGGGTCTACCAAAGCTTGCCTTAGAGACCATCAAAAATGGCTAAGTAAGCGGGCTGCCAATTAAAAACCACCGGTCTGGTTTACCTTAGACACCAACTGATTTAATTAGTTTCGATTAGATCAACCTAACAGTTCGTGCTAGACCGCTTAGCCAAGGATCAAGTCCATTTGATTCTCGTTAAAGATATAGACTTGATCAAGTACAACTATTGTAATTGATCTAAAGAATCCTTGACCTAATCTAAGATAATAATTGATTAGATTTAGTCAATTCTCTAATTAAGTCCATCTTTAATCTAACCTTAGGTCTAACCTAATTAATGGACCTAATTTCCACTAACCCATTAACCCAATTTGTTACACTTTGTGTCTTAGGTTCTTCAATTCATAATCCTAGAACCTAATCAAACAACTTCTTAATTCTCAATTAAGTTTTGGGCTGAGGGTTGGGGTTCGACTTTTCGAAAATAATTTTCATATTTGTAAAATAGTTTTACAACATGGTTCTACCAACCAAGTAGCATGTTTGATTCATAATCAAAATGCAAGTGAAATAAGCATGAAACTACTTTAGATCTAATCCAAACAGGTTCATGAAATTGAAATAATTTCAACTTTAAACTACGTAAATTTTTCAGACAAATATATGATGATTCTTTACGCGAGAATTATTAACAAAGAGATTTTATTTTAGATTTAAATATTTTTTAAATCTAATAAATTATAAATTTAATCTAGATCACATCTAACAAATTTATGATTAAAGATAGATCTACACGAACTAGGACAATCTTTGTATTGTAAGGGGTAAACCTTACAGCAGGATAACCTACAGTTCGTGATTGATCTAAAAATTTTAATTTCAGATTTAACTATCAGATTATAAATTAGATCTAATCTAAAAAATAATCTAAGCATGTATAAATAATCATGTAATGAACAACCTAGGCTCTGATACCAATTGAAGGAACTAAATCTAAAGTTTCAGGGTTAGATCTTGAAATTTTTTCTAGATCAAGCAGCGAAAGACTAAAATAAATTAAAATTTATCTTATAAAATTAGAAAATCTCTAGATCTAAGATCTTATTACATGATTATTATATGGTATTAAATTAAAAATTAAAATATAAAGAGCAAGAACTATATGTTGATATGAGAGCAAGAACTACATGTTGATCATATCAACATGTTTCTATACTACATCTAATGTATGTAAAATATAATAGATCAGATCTATTACCTTGCAAGTTAGACATTCTAACTTTATTGATCAAGACTTTAGGATGATGTTGTGAGCCGCACATACATCCTGCCTCTAGGAGTCATCCACACAAGTCCACGAATCACGATCAGAAGTCCTGATCCAGGAAATCAGCACAGTATGCTAGTATTGTGCTGATCCTTCTTCGATGGTCAATCAGATGCCTCCTTCTTCTTGATTTAGACTCTTTCAAAGATGATAAGTAGGAGAAAGAGTTTTAGATATGAGACACTCTTAGAAAACTCACAGATGGAAGAAGAGAAGAGGTGAACATAGCAACCCTAGAAGAAGACCCTCTTCTTCTTCTCTTTGCTCTCACCTAGATACTTAGTTTTGTGTCTATTATATCTCCACGCCCCAAAACTCTTTCTCTCTGATTTTCACCCACCCAAAAGGACACTAAATGCTCTATAATTCACAAAAATCTCAAGAAGAAATTCATTTTAAATAATGAGATATGAAAAATTCTTATCTAGGTCAAATACCTAGTCAAGGAAAATCCAAACAGGGCAAGACAAGTGGTGCCCAACTCTTGGGTGCCTCCTCCTCCTTTTTCTACCACGGACCACCAGGAAAGGGTGCATGATATGTACCATAAAAGTCACAAAAAATCCAAAAAAAAATTTGAATAAAATCAGTGCCATAAAGAAAGAGTTTTGGTTTTCTCAAATTCTATCTCATAGAATTTGAAATCCAAACTAATTCCTACTTTGACTTAGTCCACAACCACATTCCCTGTAAGAGAGAAAAGAGAAAAAGAGAAAATCTTTAGGCATATGTGAAGACCTTGGAGAGAAGGTTTTGTTGCACAAAATAAGAGAGAGTGGGCATGGGGGGCTAAGGTGGCGCAAGGTGGAATCCTAGTCTTACTAGGATTCAATCTATGACTTGTTCAAATTTGGTATCTCAAACCAAATCAAACCAAAACTAAATTAACCCAATTAAAATAGGTCTTAATCTAATTAAGAACCTAATTTAATCAGACTAAATTAGATTTAAATTAGATTTATTTTTTAATCAAATTAGAAATTAGGTTGATCCAAGTCCTAATTAAACTAGGACTAGTTTTTTCTTGCACTTGGCTTATCCAATAAACCAATTGGACTTCATCCAATCAAGCCCAAACTAAGTCTAATTAAATCATATTCAATTAGACTTAATCTCAGCCCAATGATTTTATCAAATTAAGCTAATTAACAATCGAATTGCTAATCGATCCTCCTGCAACACTTGCACTAGGTTAAATGTCAATCGTATTGATCGTTTAACCCTAGAACGATTCTTAATCATTGATCAACCATCCAATCGGATCGTGAACTCTAATGTGTATGATCTCATAGGTCTGAATCTAAACTGGTAGCATTGGAATAAATTCTTGTACCAATCAAAGTGATCATCTAGCAATAGTACCGATGGTCGGATAGGTCGATTGTGTAGAACAACATCCTTAGAACCCATGCGGATATAGTTTCCATATAATTCATCCCCTTGACCAAACTACTCATAGGATACCTTAGAGTTCAACTGTCAACTCTGATCAAGTTGTCCACATTGTATTTCAAAATATCAAATCCATCTGATGGATTATCCTGGCCAAGATTTTGCTAAATTAAAATACAGCGACTCATTCTTCTCCAACTCTTGGAGTGATCAATCTCATCTTGATCACACTTCGACTTTACAAGTATTTGACTATGCCCAAAAGCCTTCTGTCACTGAATTAGAAATTTAGTTAGTCCAGTACCAAAGCACAGTGAATTGCTTGCAAGTCATTGAGATGATCTCAGGTCTAAGGGACACTTACACCTATATCCCATCAGAGACATTCTTGATAGCAGAATGCTCTGAAGTTGGTCACGTTCAATGATGATGTACCCTTACATCTCACCTGTATGTCATACCAGTATCTCCATACTCTTTGGTTAAGAAGACAACCAACCCATATGGCCTACAGCGACCTATGCTCGATAGAAGCTGTCATCCTTATTAACAGTCTATCATTTGGTCATGAACAGTTTTAAGGACTAATCGATAAATCCTCTCTTTATCGAACCTAAATAGTCCTAAGGAGTTCATTACAACAATGGAGTTCATTAGAAGATGAAAACTTATGATATAAATATATTTTATTTATTAACAAATCAATTACTATACAAGATTGCTCAACCGTCAACAGGTTGATGATTGACTTTTGGGATATATTTTCCAACACATACACCATTGATCTCCATAGACTCCATCTCGAAGTTTATGGTGTCAAGCCATTTTTGAGAGTCGGGCTTTTGCATGACCTCCATATAGGTGATCGGATCCTCATCATTCTCATCAAGTTTGATGGGGTCAGCATCTCAGATCAAGAAATCATAGTATCTGTCTGGCTGATGTGGTACTCTATCGGATCTCTTCAATGGTGCCTCTACTGGCTTCAAATTTGATTCACCAATCAAATCTATTTCTATGTGTGTTAGTCCTTCTACCTCATGAACTTCATCAAGTTTAATTTTACAGGCATTAGCTCCTTCACCAAGGAATTCTTTTTTCAAAAAGATTGTTTGATTGCTAACAAACACCTTTTATTCTATAGTGAGGTAGAAGTAGTACCCTTTAGTTTCTTTTAGATACCCTACGAACAAGCATCTATCAGACTTTGGTCCAAGCTTATCTGTCTTTAAATGCTTGATATAAGCTGGACACCCCCAGACCCTATGGTGTGAGAGCACCGGCTTACGCCCAGTCCATATCTCATATAGAGTTTTATCGATAGATTTTTTAGGCACCTTATTCAAAATATAACAGGCAGTTCTAGAATATATCTCCAAAAGAAGATTGGTAGACTCGCAAAGTCCATCATAGATCGGACCATGTCTAACAAGATTTGATTCTTCCTCTTTAAAATTCCATTATGTTGTGGTGTTCCAGGAGGGTTCCACTATGAGAGAATCCCATTCTTCTCCAGATATATCAGGAACTCAATGGTGAGATATTCACCTCCTTGATCTAACCAAAGGATCTTAATACTCTTTTTAGTTTATTTCTCTACTTCAGCATGGAATCATTTAAATATTTTAAATGATTCTGACTTATGCTTTATAAGATAGATATACCCATACCTCGATCGGTCATTTGTAAATATAATAAAGTAGAAGTATCCTCCTCTGGACTTATGTTCATAGATCTGCATACATCAGTATGTATTAGATCTAAGACATCGCTGGCCCTTTTACCTCTTCCTTTAAAAGGTAACTTAGTCATCATACTAAGTAGACAGGACTCATAAGTAGGCAATGATTCATAATCATCTATCTCAAGGACACTTTCTTTGATTAACCTGTCAATCCTACTCTTATTCACATAACCAAGCCTACAATGCCAAAGGTAGGATTCACTGACATTATCTAATTTAAGATATTTACTAACTGTGTACATTATACTAACAGGTCGTGATATAATGTATATGTCATGTTTTAATGGTCTACACATAACTGCAGTATCATTTATAATGATATCACAAAAGTCATCCTTTATTATAAACTTGTAACCAAGTTTGGCCAAAAAGTCTACAAGGATGACATTCATCATAAAGGAGGGATAATAATGATAATTATCTAACGTGACACTACTGGACTCGAAGACAAGCTGCAAAGCTCTCAAGACTAGAACTGAAACAAGACTTCCATCTTCAATATTAAGGAACCGCTCATCCTCTCAAAATATCCTACTTATCTGTAGTTCCTACAACAAATTACATATATTAATTGAACTTTTGGTATCCAATACCCAGATAGTAGTATTATAAAAAGAAAAATTATAAGGTGTTATCATTTAAGTACCTTGTGAAACAACCAATTGCTTCTTTCTCTTATTTTTAGGCCTATTTGGTGTTAGATGTGTACCTTAGATGCCAGATTGGCAGACACATTCCTGTACAAATCTAAAGATAAATTTATAATTTTGATTATAAATCAATAAATGGATTATTCTTCTATCACATTGTGTATATTGCATCTGTGATATATCCTTTGAGTTAGCAGGAATGTCAATTCATATTTTTAAGAGTTAAAAATTTAAGGCATGAATTTACATAACTAACTCATAAACAGCTCCTGACCATAAGATCATCACGAGGATGGTGATAGATCCAGAAGGTTGGTGTACGATCACTTCATTTGGGTAGATGTATCTTGAGTCTACGGTGTGGAAACACCAAAGTGAGAGTACAGATATTCATTGAGAATGAGAGTACTGAGCATAACCACCTCGAGTAGTCATAAGAAAGTCTACCTTTTCATCGATGACTAGCTTGATGCTGTAGTTGTGTGTCTAATTCTTTGACCTGAGGTGCATCGATAGTTCACCTAGAGTGTGTTATAGTTTGACTGCACCATAACTTGATCTCCTAGCCATTCGAAACCCTGAGATGTATGTTGGCTATAGCATATTCATTATAGGAACCAGATTGCACCAAGATAGGATCTATCAACCTCGGTAGATGAGAGGAGTAGTCCTATGATGATCGAAAGATCGAGTCCTTAATCCCATGGCCATGGTAGAGTGAAATAATGGAAAAGAGTTTTTCATTGGAGTTTCACATCAGACTCGGATCGATGATTGATTCATATGACTGATGTTGGGTTTGACGAGTTCACCTTAACCCTAATTCAGTCGGGACTCATGATAGAGGAACTAAATAACATAGATAGCTGTACCGAGAGATTCATCTTCAGTTCTGATGGGTTGCCACCATATACTTCTAGGTATCACTGGTGGATTTTAGGAGCGATTAGAATGATCTTGATGATCAATCATTCTAATTGTCTGAATCAGAAGAGTTCTGATCCATCGAAAGGAGTTTCGATGATGTCGATGATGAGATCATGACATGTCTCATTACCATACAGAATTAAACCTAACTGGGTCATACTAACAAGGGTTAGGATTTAGATGTCATCAAATGGGCTAGCCCAATTAATTTGGATTAGATCCAATTAGGTTCAAGAAAATCGTGCTAGCACATGATTGAGCCTAACTTTCTCCTCGTGTATCTTTTTTGTCTCTACTAAGCCAAATATGATTTGACTCATCCAGAGAACCTTGAGAAGGTTTCTCTTAGTCTAAATGAAGCTTGTCCAGCTCAAAAAAATCTTGTCTTAATTCATGAGATGAATTTAAGACAAGCACCTACTAATTCCTGTCACCTGCCAATTTCATTTTAGGACATTTGTCAAAAGTTGACATATGGGTCTTAAATTGAAGAGAGCTCATTGTAAGATTTTTGTGGGGTGTCTACATGCCAAATCCACATTAAATTGGGCACCATAATCAGATTATGGTGTGAGCCCAATTGGATTAAAGTGGGCACCCCAAGTGGATAAGGATGGAAGAGTCATGATCAACATGGACTCTTGGGCGCCATCTCCCTTGTGCTTATCCATTGTTGGTGCCAACATAGGAGAGAGGGTGGAGGTTCTTATCCAATATGATCAAATGATATCACTCCATCAATCAAAATTTTTTTGGATTAATTAGAATTTTTTGATTGATCAAATGATGTGGCACTGCGCAGCATACAGGGTCTATAAAAACCCTATCTGCATCTAGGGTTTTAAGTTTTTGTGAAAAACCATCAAAGCTGCCACCCCCTTCCTCTTCTCCATATCCCATCTAAAGTTGTCCCTCCCCTCTTCACATCCAAGGAGTTGGACATCCATCTGGAAAAGGTCCAAGGCATGGTGACGCCTTGAACAAGAAGGCTGCAGGACTTCTTCGACAGGCTGCTGCTCCAACTTCAGGAAGACTTTTGAAGATCTTCCTAATCAGATTTAATTTTGATTTTTGAAGTAGAGATTTATGAGGAGAAAGTAATCCAAATCTTACCTGAGTGGATACTAGTAGAGGCCAGGCGATTGCATGGCTAAATCAGAACCTCAGGATTGCTACGATCATCTACAAGGTAATCAGATTACCCTTGAGGTATTACTTGTTTCCTCATCCCTTTTAGATCTATTTTAAACTAAATATTGGATATGAAGATTAGATCTAAAGATTTAGATCTGAAATAAATATAGGATAAAATGTTTAAAAAATTATTCTATCCCAGATTTGATGAAATCTAGAAGATCCTACAAGGAAAAAGGCAGTTTTTCCTTCAACTGGTATCAGAGCCAGGTTTATGGCTCAGTTTTAGATCTAATTTAGATCTAATTTTAATTTTAATTTATCTAAAATTAAAAGATTTCAGATATCATATCAGATATGATAAGATCTAAAATCAAAATATTTAAAATTAAATCTAATAAGATCTAACATGCATGAGATGCATGACTAGACTGGGATTAGTTGAATCCATGAATAGTCTTATAAGTTTATGTTTTAATGTGATTAAAATATTAATTAGATCTAATTTATTATTTGTTTTTTTAATATTATAAATATTATAATCAGATTAAAAAATAAAAAATAAAATTTTAATTATTTCATAAAATTGATCTGTTGCATGCCTAGACTAGTTGTAGAATTATTCTAGTACTTGTCTAGAATAGTTTTTATTTTGAATAGTTCAATTTAAATTTTATTTTTTAAATATTACATGTGATATATTAAATCTGAAAGCATATTAATTAGATCAATTTTTGATACATGAGATGTATGCAAAGCATGTAATAGTTAGATCTTAAACTATATATGTGATATGTAAATTTAGATCTAATTAGTTTTGTAGTGAAATTTATATTTCTGATTAAGGTGTTCCTCATGACCGTCCGGTCATAAAAATAAAGTAGGGTTTAAAGGCCCTCTCCTCCCATTCAATGGGGTGTTCTTATGACGTGTAGGGGTGCTGCACGTTCATTCTTAATCAGAAATCAAAACTTATTTTTCTGTAAAACCCTAGATCCTGAAATCCTAGGATTTATTTCACATGTTTTGTTTATGAACCCAAACTTAATTAATGAATTAAGCTTATGAAATTAAGTTAGGTCTAAAATTGAGAATTTCAGATCTAAGATATTTTCATTAAATTGGGTTCGGGCTTGGGTAGCTCAATTAGGTCTAGCAGTTGATCAAACTGAATCAAGAGTTGGTTAGATGGGATCATGAAAGCTAATAATTGACCAGCCTAATAGGATTAAGTCTGGGTCAAGGTCAAATCACATTTAGATGTGACTTAATCAAGTTAAGACCTAATTTGACTCAATGGTTAGAGTCTAGATTGTAGGCTAACCGAATTGGTTCTGGTTCAACAATTTGGTGTCTAAGGTAAGTTGGGCAGAAGCAACGGACTGATTTTTAATTGGGAGCTACTCGACTCGAATGCATTCTTGTCGAGTTAATGGCATATTCCTTCCACCGATCTCACTTACCTGACCATATGTGTCGACCCAGTTCTGATTTGTGGTAGCTAATAATTCGAGCTAACCCATGCCACTAGGTTAGTCATAATTGTTATGACTATGTCAAGTCAAGTTTAATGAGACCTAAATCAAATCTTCCTAAGAAAATATTAAGTCTAGGTCTTCCACCATTGTGGATGTGCGGGTCCTTCCCGGGGTTGATTGTTCTCGACTGGTTACAGTAGCTCAGTTACACCGAGAAGACGCAACCATGTCCATTAGGCATTGGATGCTACGAATTAGAGGATGGGTTGGGCTCAATATTCTGGATACGGTGAGGGACCCAATCAGGAATCTAGTTCATGCAAATGGTGGGTCTGACTTAACTAAGGATTGGAGCAATATTCCGGACACGGTGAGCTTCATGAATTAAAGATCAAGTTTTGGGTGCACCATGATTAGATAATCATTAGACAAGAGTTGTCCACTCATCGGTTGACCCATCACCAATAACTACTAGGTGAGGTGGTGAGCCAGTCGGTGAGACCGCACCACCCACTAGAAATCACTGATCATGGAGATTTTCACATCTCTACCAAGGAAGTGTAGGGATCTACGAAAATAGTGGGAGCCTAATTTGTTTAAAAATGAAATCTCTAAACAAATTGATTAAGTCTGATTACAAAATCTAACTAGAAACTTTCGACTCTCTATAGGAAACATGTCTACCTCCAACCCCCTGACCAAAATACTAGACACCCACAGATTGACTGGACCCAATTTCAAAGGCTGGTTGAGGAACTACAGAATTATTCTAGATTTTGAAAAATTGACTCATATCTTGGACCAGGATCCACCTGCCATGCCAGCACGTCCGACTGCTGAGCAGAGAGCATCTCTGAAAAAGTGGATAGATGATGATAACAAAGCAAGGTACTACATGTTGGGTGTAATGTCTGATGACTTGCAGCACCAACATGAGAATATTTTGACTACCCACCAAATGTTGGCTCCCCTGCAAGAGTTGTTTGGTGAACAAAGTCGCGCAGCCAAGTATCAAGTCTGTCAAAGACTTTTTAAGGCTAAAATGCATGATGGGCAGTCAGTCCAAGATCATTGTTTGACAATGATCAAGGATCTTGAGGAGCATGAGAAGCTTGATATCATCTTAGACAAAGATTTTCAGATTGATGTGATCCTTCAATCCTTGTTCGATGCATATGGTCAGTTCATCATGAACTTCCATATGCATAAGATGTAATGTACCTTGATCGAGTTAATGAACATGCTGGTTATGGCTGAGCTTTCTATGAAGGATTCAAAAGGCTCAGTTCTCACTGTGGAGCGGACTTCTTCCAAAAAAAAATCTTTTGGAAAGAAAAAAAAGTATGCGAAGAAGCAGAAGGTGGATGGGAAGAAGAAGAAGATAGAATCGAAGAAGATGGCTACTGAAAAGGAAAAATATTTTCACTGCCAATCAGACGGCCATTGAAAGTGAAACTATCCTTAATACCTGGCTACCCTGAAGAACAAGAAGGATGGTCCTTCTAGAGGTATGCTCATTTTAGAATCTAACCTTACGATTTCTTTTGCATCAAGTTGGGTGCTTGACTCTGGTTCTAGTGCTCATTTGTGCACTTCCATGCAGGGTCTTGAGGAGAGCAGGAGGCTGAGGGATGGAGAGATGATCCTACGTATCAAGAACGGAGCAAGAGTTGCTGCTGTGATCGTGAAAACCTACCCTCTTCCGATTACCGTTAGGATTAGATTTATTTCTTAGAGATTGTTATTATTTGCCTGCAGCAAGCAGGAATTTGATTTCTGTTTCATGTTTAGCACAAGAAAGCTATGTGATTAGCTTTCATAAGGACCATTGTAATATATTTTATGAAAATAATAAAGTTGCAAATGGTTTTCTTATCAACGATCTCTATCAGCTACATATTGATGTATCTATATTTAATATCGAGCAAAATGTGAATGCCATAGAAATTAAAAGGCCTAGAGATAGTCTAAATGATAGGTATCTGTGGCACCTAAGGCTAGGTCATATAGCGGAAGACAGAGTTAACAAATTGGAAAAATTTGAGCTATTGAGTCCGTTGACTTTCGAGTTATATCCAGTTTGTGAATCATACCTTCAAGGCAAAATGACTAAACTCCCTTTTATAGGACATGGGGAAAGGGCCACAGACCTACTTGCCCTAGTACATACGGATGTGTGCGGCCTATTTGATGTGCCAGCTAGAGGCAATTATGTCTACTTCATTATCTTTATCGATGATATGTCTAGGTACGGGTATGTGTTTCTAATGAAACACAAGTCTGAAGCCTTTAAAAGGTTCAAAGAATTCAAACATGAAGTAGAAAGACAAATAGGAAAGCCCATTAAGGTTCTTCGATCAGATCAAGGAGGTGAATACCTTAGTCGGGAGTTCCTAGACTATCTTAAGGACAATGGCATAGTCTCTCAATGAACTCCACCTGAAATGCCACAACTCAACGGGATTTCAGAATGGAGAAATCGGATCCTATTAGATATGGTCTGTTCCATGATGAGCTTCACGGACCTCCCTGAGTTTCTTTGGGGATATTATCTCATGATAGTAATATATGTATTGAATAGGGTTCCCTTTAAAACTGTTTCTACCACACCGTATGAGATATGGCATGGTAAGAAGCCAAGTCTGAATCATCTCAAAATTTGGGGTTGTCCAGCTCATGTCAAGAGACAACAGGCGGACAAGTTAGAGTTCAGGTCTTTTAGAGCTCGATTCATAGGATATCCTAAAGAGTCATTAGAATACTATTTCTATGTTCTGGAAGACCACAATGTGATTGTGAGTCAAAATACTATTTTTCTTGAAAAATAGTTTATTCAAGAAAGTGGCATAAGAAGAATAATTAAGCTCAAAGAGAATGTCTCCTAAGAGCAACGAGCTAAAAAACCTGAGGAACTCAATCAATCAGAACCAGTCTTAACACAACCTCTTCCACCTCGTAGATCGACTAGGGTTTTCCATCCTCCTGAAAGGTACTTAGGTACCATACAAGAGGATGTAGAGAAAATATTTCTCACAAAAAATAGGGTTCATAGTGATGATCCCAAGACCTATGACGAGGCGATATCAGATATCGACTCTGAAAAATGGTTAGAGACAATGAGATCAGAAATTGACTCGATGCACTCAAACCAAGTCTGAACCTTGGTTGATCCACCTGAAGGTATTGTACCTATTGGGTGTAAATGGATCTTCAAGAGAAAGATAGGTGCAGATGGAAATGTGGAGACATTCAAGGCTAGGCTCATAGCGAAAGGTTATAGTCAGCACGAAGGCATTGACTATCAGGATACCTTCTCGCCCGTAGCCATGCTAAAATCCATCCGCACATTGCTTGCTGTTGCAGCCTATTTCGATTATGAAATATGGCAGATGGATATGAAAATGGTATTCTTAAATGGATATCTTGAGGAAGATATTTATATGGAACAGCCACTTGGTTTCACATCCTGTGATGATGATCACAAGGTCTGCAAGCTGCAAAGGTCCATTTATGGACTTAAGCAAGCATCTCGGAGCTGGAATACTCGTTTCAATGATGTGATCAAAATGTTTGGTTTCATCAAGAACGAGGAGGAACCATGTGTATTCGAAAATGTCAGTGGGAGAGCGGTTGTCTTCCTTGTATTGTATGTAGATGACATCCTCCTAATTGGGAATGACATTCTCATGTTGACCTCAGTCAAAGTATGGTTATCTAAGGAGTTCTCTATGAAAGATCTAGGAGAGGCATCCTTTATACTGGGTATTAAGGTCTATAGAGATAGACCAAATAGGATGCTTGGACTTTCACAGAAGATGTACATAGAGGAAGTGCTAAAAAAGTTTAGTATAGAGAACTCCAAAAGAAGTTTAGTACCTTTTAGATATGGCATTCATCTCTCCAAGAGGATGTGCCCTAGCACACCTGAGGAGATTGAACACATGAGCAAGATCCCTTATGCTTCGGCAATAGGAAGCCTCATGTATGTCATGCTCTGTACATGACCTAATATAGCCTATGCTGTGAGTGTCACAAGTAAATATTAATCAAATCCAGGTGAAGAGCATTGGACTTCTGTGAAATGTATCCTTAAGTACTTGAGAAGGACTAAGGATATGTTTCTAGTCTTTGGGAATGGAGAACTCCAGATTCAGGGATATACAGACTCAGACTTTATGCTTGATATAGATAATCGAAAGTCGACATCTGGGAGTCTGTTCATTTGCAATGATGGTGCAGTCAGCTGGAAGAGTTCCAAGCAGACAGTGAATGCTGATTCCACCATGGAGGCAGAGTACATTGCTGCATCGAAAGCTGCGAAGGAGATATTCTAGTATAAGAAGTTTGCCGCGAAGCTTGAAGTGATGTCATCGGATGCCATCTCTCTTTACTACGACAATAATAGCGCCATAGCCCTAGCTAAGAAGCCAAGATCTCATCAGAAGTTCAAGCACATCGAGCGATGATTCCATCTGATCCGTGATTACCTCGAAAAGATTATGTCAAGGTCATGAGAGTTGACTCCACAGACAATGTGGCAGACTCACTGACAAAGCCATTGGGCCAGCAAAAGATCAAAGCCCACCTTAAGAAGATGGGACTTAGATATGTAGCCAATTGGCATTAGGTCAAGTGGGAGTTTGTTAGATGTGTGCCCTAGATGTCAGATTGGCTGACACATTCCTGTACAAATCTAAGGACAAATTTATAATTTTGACTATAAATCAATAAATGGATTATTTTTCTATCACATTATGTACATTGTGTCTGTAATACATCCTTTGAGTTAGTAAGAATGTCAATTCATATTTTCAAGAGTTAAAAATTTAAGGCATGAATTTACATAACTAACTCATAAACAGCTCCTGACCATAAAATCATCACAAGGATGGTGATCGATCCGAAATATTGGTGTACGATCACTTTCTTAGGGTAGATGTATCTTGAGTCTACGGTGTGAAGACATCAAAGTAAGAGTATAGGTATTCATTGAGAATGAGAGTACTGAGCGTGACCACCTCGAGTAGTCATAAGAAAGTCCACCTTCTCGTCGATGACTAGCTCAATGCTGTAGTTGTGTGTCTAGTTCTTTAACTTGAGATGCATCGACAGTTCACCTTGAGTGTGTTATAGTTTGACTGCACCATAACTCAATCTTCTAGCCATTCGAAACCCTGAGGTGTATGTTGGCTGTAGCATATTCATTGTAGGAACCAGATCGCACCAAGATGGGATCTATCAACCTCGGTAGATGAGAGGAGTAGTCCTATGATGATTGAAAAATCGAGTCTTTAAGCCCATGGCCATGGCAGAGTGAAATAATGAAAAAGAGTTTTTCGTTGGAGTTTCACATCAGACTCGGATCGATCGATTGATTCATATGACTGATGTTGGGTTTGACGAGTTCACCTTAACCCTAATTCAGTTAGGACTCATGATAGAGGAACTCAATCACACAGGTACCTAAACTGAGAGGTTCATCTTCAGTTCTGATGGATTGCCACCATATACTGCTAGGTGTCATTGATAGATTTTGAGAGCGATTAGAATGATCTTGATGATCGATCATTCTAATTGTCTGAATCAGAAGAGTTCTGATCCATCGAAAAGAGTTTCGATGATGTCGATGATGAGATCATGACATATCTCATTACCATACAAAATTGAACCTAACTGGATCACACTAACAAGGGTTAGGATCTAGATGTCATCAATTGGGCTAGCCCAATTGATTTGGATTAGATCCAATTAGGTTCAAGAAAATCATGCTAGCACATGATTGAGCCTAACTTTCTCCTCGTGTAATTTTTTCTGTCTCTAAAGAGCCAAATATGATTTGACTCATCTAGAGAACCTTGGAAAGATTTCTCTCAGTCTAAATGAAGCTTGTCCAGCTCAAAAAAGTCTTGTCTTAATTTATTAGATGAATTTAAGACAAGCACCTGCTAATTCCTGTCACCTGCCAATTTCATTTTAGGACATTTATCAAAAGTTGACATATGATCTTAAACTGAAGAGAGCTCATTGGAGAATTTTTGTGGGGTGTCCACATGCCAAATCCACATTGAATTGGGTACCATAATCAGATTATGGTATGAGCCCAATTGGATTAAAGTGGGCACCCCAAGTGGATAAGGATGGAAGAGTCTTGATCAACATGGACTCTTGGGTGCCATCTCCCTTGTGCTTATCCATTGTTTGTGCCAACATAGGAGAGATGGTGGGGGTTCTTATCTGATGTGATCAGATGACATCACTCCACCAATCAAAATTTTTCTAAATTAAATAAAATTTTTTGATTGGTCGAATGATGTGGCACTGCACAGCATACAGGGTCTATAAAAACCCTGTCTGCGCCTAGGGTTTTAAGTTTCTATGAAAAACCATCAAAGCTGCTACCCCCTTCCTCTTCTCCATGTCCCATCTAAAGTTCTCCCTCCCCTCTTCACATCCAAGGAGTTGGATGTCCATCTGGCAAAGGTCCAAGGCATGGTGATTTCTTGAATAGGAAGGCTGCAGGACTTCTTCGACAGGCTGCTGCTCCAACTTCAGAAAGACTTTTGAAGATCTTCCTAATCAGATTTAATTTTGATTTTTGGAGTAAAAATTTGCGAGGAGAAGATGATCTAGATCTTGCCCGAGTGGATACTAGTAGAGGCCAGACAATTGCATGGCTAAATCAGAACCTCGGGATTGCTGCGATCATCTACAGGATAATCAGATTATCCTTGAGGTATTACATGTTTCTTCATCCCTTTTAGATTTATTTTAGACTTAATATCAGATATGAAGATTAGATCTAGAGACTAAGATCTAAAATAAATATAGGATATATTATGAATTTCAGTGCAGGGGTAAAATGATAATTTTAAAACTTTTTTAAAATTATAATTTTATAGTAAAATTATTAATTAATCTAATTAATTAATATGTATTAACCCTACACAAGGATCTAAATATGATATATATAGCATGCATTTAAATTTGAAATTTTAAATTCTACAGTAAATATTTTACTGTTATGTGTTCAAAACACATTGCCTTCGTGCAGGTAGTCGATCGCCGTAGTCTGATCACCATCAGGATGGTTTGATTATCGTAATACAGCCACACAGTATGTCTAGCCTCTGCGAATCATCCACACGAAGCTCCCGATCTGATCGGCTCCTCACGAATGCTAGTTCATTGTAGAACCCTTTCGATGACTGATGCTGATCGAACTCCTTCGATCGATATCTGCTGACTCTTTGGATGCTCTGAATCATCAGAAAAGGTGCTTGAGAGGTTGATGAAGTTTTCGCTAAAGTTTGGTGGGCTCACGACACTCGTAGCTCACCTTCTCACTTCCCGAACCCTAGGCAGTAACCCTAGGGTACACACAGAAAAATCTGTGCCCTTTCTTTTTCTTTTCTTTTCTCTTCTTTTCTTTTCTTTTCTCATGCACAAGGCTTTTCTCACACCACCCTTCTCTCACAGATCAGATGTGCGCATGCCCCACCTTCTCATTCCTTTTAAAAATGGTGCAAGACCGCATTTTTACCGTGTTTTTATCGCATGAGAGGATAAAGCTAGGTGGCTGCTCACTTGAATTCAAATCAAATTTGAATTCAAATACCAACCAACCTATCCTTATCCACTTAAGGCATGAGAAGGGAGGGGCATGGGCTTTTTTGTGCATGGAGAGTATACACAAGAAACTTTTTCTCATGTAGAATATGTGGTGCACAAGTGGATAAGGTGGCGCATGAGATTAGTTGCCCATTCAAATTCAAACTTCATTTGAATTTGAATGGCCAACCAACCATCTTTATCCACTCAAAATGGCACACAAAGGAGGGGCATGGGAAGGCTTCTGCCTGGGAGAGAATTCACGAGAACTTGTTTCTCGTGAATTCAAATAGGCACAGGTGAGGTGAGGTGGCGCAGGGAGATGAGTCAAGGTGGTTTCAAATCTAATTGAACCAACCTTATTAAAATAGGTTAGGCACAATTAGATTAAA
Source organism: Elaeis guineensis (assembly GCF_000442705.2). Classification (NCBI taxonomy): domain Eukaryota; kingdom Viridiplantae; phylum Streptophyta; class Magnoliopsida; order Arecales; family Arecaceae; genus Elaeis; species Elaeis guineensis. The sequence continues at coordinate 105,411,392 of NC_026000.2, read as the reverse complement.
TTAAACCCAACATAATTAGGCTTAATTAGGCTCAATAAAATCTTAATCAAATCAAAAATTGACTAAGTCCAGCCCCTGATCAAATTAGGGACCAAACCACCTCGGTGATTAGGTCTACTCTTAACCTAATCGGGTCAAACCCAACTGAATCCAATTCAATTGGATTTGATCCAAAAATAATTACTCCATCAAATTAAGTTAATTAGTGATCAAATCACTAATTAAACCTCTCATAAATATTGAGTCTAAATCCGATGGGCAATCGGGCATCAAAGTCCATCGATATGAAACCTTGATCGAAGAGTCCCAAATCAGTGAGACTCTTGACCCCGATACCCAAAATATGTGAAACTCATGATCAGAGAATCCTGATTCTTGATCATAGAGTCCCAGACACATAGGACTCAGAGTCCCTGAGCATTAGGACTCTTGGTTGAAGAGTCCCAGTCCAGTGAGATTCTTCACCAACCATCATATCAAATAGGAACCTCTAATGTGTGTGACCCCGCAGGTTCGAACCTAAGCCGGTAGCACAAGAATCAATTTCTGTACTAATCGAAGTGACCATCTAGCAATGGTACCTGACATTCAGATAGGTCAAATAGTCACAATCGCAACATTCAGAACTTACGTGAATATAGTTACTGTATAATTCATCCCTTTTGACCCCTGTGTATAGGATGACTCAGGGTTAAACTGTCAACCCTGATCAGATCATCCGAATCATGCTCAACTCAAACAATCCTGTGACTCCTCACTAGGACTACCCTAGCCAAGGTTTTGCTAAATTGACATACAACTGTACACAGCTCCTGAACTGGAGTGGTCAATCCCATCTTGACACACGCACCGACAAGTCAAGTACTTGACTACACCCAGCAGCCTTCCATCACTGAATTAAAAATTCAGGTAGTCCAGTGCCTAAGTGCGGTGAGTTGCATGCAAGTCACCGTGACGGTCTCGGATCGGAGGGACAGTTATATCCATATCCCATCGGAGCAAAATTTGACAGCAGAAAAAGCTTTGGAGTCGGTCACATTCAGTGCAGATGTACCCTTACATCTCACCTGTATGCCGTACCAGTGTCTCCACACTCCTTGATTAAGAGGACAACCAACCCATATGGCACACAACGATCTATGCTTGATAAACATTGTTGTCCTTGGTAACAACGTATCATGTGATCGCGAACAGGTTTAAGGACTAAACGACAAATCCTCCTTTGTCGAGTCTAAATAGTCCTAAGGACTTCACCACAACACAGGAGTTCATTAGAAGATGAAATAATTTATGATGAAAAATACCAAAATAATTTTTATTTAATTTATAATTCATATACTAATACAAAAAAGAGCACAACCGTCAACAGACTGACGATTGGCTTTAGGACACTATTCCCAACAATCTCCCACTTGGCCTAAAGCCAATCGGTGCAGTATCTAATACCCATCTTCGACTTGAAGTCGTCGAACTCTTTCACTGCAATGGCTTTAGTGAATGGGTCGTCCAGGTTCTCCTTTCCGTCGATCTTCTGAAGATCGACGTCACCTCGATCCATCATTTCTCAGATGAGATGGTAGCGGCGCAGAATATGCTTTATCCGCTGGTGTGCCTTCGGTTCCTTCGCCTGAGCAATGGCTCCAGAGCTATCACAATAGAGCAAAACTGGACCAACAAAGGAGGGTGGTTTCCTCAGCCACACCGCTTCTTTGACAGCATCTGATGCAGCGACATATTCTGCTTCGCAAACTGAATCAGCCACAGTGTGCTGCTTGGAACTCTTCTAGCAGACAGCCCCACCATTAAGGGTAAAAACAAATCCCGACACACTCTTGCTATCATCATGATCAGACTGGAAACTGGAGTCTGTAAACCCCATAAGTCTCAAGTTCGATTCACCATAAACAAGCCACTGGTCCTTAGTATTTCTTAAATACTTCAGGATAGTTTTAACAACCATCCAGTGATTCTCCCCTGGATCAGATTGGTATCTACTCACTACCCCTAGTGAGTATGCCACATTTGGTCATGTACATGTCATGGTGTACATGATAGATCCCACTGCCGAAGCATATGAAATTCTACCCATACGCTCTCTCTCTTGAGGTGTTGTCGGACAATTCCTCTTCGAGAGAGAAATTCCATGGCCTATCGGTAAATAGCCTTTCTTGGAATTTTCCATGTTGAATCTCTTCAGCGTAGTATCAATGTACATGGACTGGGATAAGCCAAGCAACCATTTAGATCTATCTCTATAGATCCTCATCCCTAGGATGTAGGAAGCTTCTCCCAGATCCTTCATGGAGATCTGTGACGACAGCCAAATCTTTATTCCTTGTAATGCAGGGACATCATTTCTGATTAAGAGAATATCATCCACATACAATACAAGAAATATCACTACTGGACCATTAGCCCACTTATAAATGCAGGGCTCTTCTCCGTTCTTAACGAAGCCATACGTCTTGATCATCCTATCAAAATATATGTTCTAACTCTGGGATGCCTGCTTAAGTCCATAAATGGATCTCTGTAGCCTACACACCTTAGACTCATCTGTGGATGTGAATCCTTCAGGTTGTATCACATACACCTCTTCGTCCAGCTCACCATTTAAGAAAGCTGTCTTCACATCCATCTGCTAGATTTCATAGTCTAGATGGGTAGCTATCGCAAGCATAATCCGAATGGATTTGAGCATGGCCACAGGAGAAAATGTCTCGTCATAGTCTATACCATAACGTTGACGATATCCCTTGGCAACCAGACAGGCTTTATAGATTTCCACCTTTCCGTCTGCGTCCCTCTTTCTTTTGAAGACCCACTTACACCCTATGGGTTTTACTCCTTCAGGTGGGTCAACCAATGTCCACATATCGTTAACCTTCATGGACTCTATTTTGGATTTCATGGCCTCTAGCCATTTCTTAGAGTCAGGTCTCTGCATTGCATCCATGTAGGTGATCGAATCCTCATCGTTTTCATCAAGTTCGACAGGATTGCCGTCCCAGACCAAGAAACCATAGTATCTGTCCAGTTGACATGGTACTCTACCAGACCGCCTTAAGGGTGCAGGAACAATGGGCTCCGGATCTGATCTAACCAAATTCGGTTTAGGTTCAGCAACTTGTGTCGATTTTTTCACCTACCGAACTTCCTCAAGTTCGACCTTAGAGGCAACAGTCCCTTCACCAAGGAACTCCTTTTCCAAAAAGATTGCCTTAAGGCTGACAAACACCTTATGCTCATCAGCTAGGTAGAAATAATATCCTTTGGTCTCTTTTGGGTACCCTATGAAATAACACTTGTCAGACCTAGGTCCAAGCTTGTCCGTAATTAAATGTTTAACATAAGTCGGAGACCTCCAAATCCTAAGATGCGAGAGTACTGGCTTACGTCCTATCCATATCTCATAAGGCATTTTGGTTACAGACTTACTCGGAACCCTATTTAGAAGATAACAACCCGATTCGAGTACATATCCCCAGAGGGAGATCGGCAGACCAGCAAACCCCATCATGGATCGAACCATGTCCAACAAGATCCGATTCTTTTTTCAGACACACCATTATGCTGTGGTGTTCCAGGAGGAGTCCACTGAGAGAGAATCCCATTCTCCCCAAGATATGTTAGAAATTTATTGGAAAGGTATTCACCTCCTCGATCAGATTGAAGAGTTTTAATATACTTTTCAGTTTATTTTTCTACCTCATTTCGGAATAGTTTGAACATTTCAAATGACTCCGACTTATGCTTCATTAAGTAGACATACCCATACCTCGATAGGTCATCTGTGAAGGTTATGAAGTAGAAATATCCACCTCTTGCAATTAAGCTCATGGGTCCACATACATCAGAATGTATCAGACCCAAGAGTTCACTGGCTTGCTCATCTTTTCCAGTAAAAGGTGATTTGGTCATCTTCCCAAGAAGACAAGACTCACAGGTTGGAACTGATTCACAATCACCAACTTCAAGAATTTCTTCTTGAGCCAACCTGTTTATCCTGTTCTTATTGATATGACCTAGTCTACAGTGCCAAAGGTAGACTTCTGACATATTATCCATTCTAGGATGTTTATCAAAGATTTGAACCATATTAATAGGCTATGATAGTAAGTAAATTCTATTATTTAGTTATCCAATAAATATTATAACACCATTCAAAATGATATTGCAAACGTTTCTTTTTATTAAAAATTCATAACTGTACATGGCCAAAAGGCCTACATAAATAATATTTAATAAAAAACTTAGACAATAGTGACATTTACTCAGAATTACATTACGAGAGTTGATTACAAGGTTCATGATTCCTAAAGCTAGAACTGAAATTTTGCTTCCATCTTCAACATTCAGGAACCTCTCGCCTTCATCAAATCTCTTACTGACCTGCAGACCCTGCATCGAATTACAGATATGATAAGGGCTTCCGGTATCTAATACCTAGGCAGTAGTATCACAAATAAAAAAGTTGCAAAGTGTTATCATATAATTACCTTGCTTCTTCTTCAGCCTGTTCGGGTCCAGGGAGGCAATGTATAGAGGACAGTTTCTCTTCCAGTGCCCCTACTTCTTGCAAAAAAAGCACTCCGCCTGGCTCTGGTCAAGCTTGTGCTTCTTGGTCTGACCCTGTGTAGATGTCCCTGCATGCGGCTGCACCTTCTTATTCTTCTTCTTCTTGTTGTTCTTCTTCCCTTTCTTAAAGGGTCGACGACCAGAAGAAGACCCTCCCACAACATTCACCGACTCCTTATGGAGCTGGTGGTCCTTCTTAAAGTTCTACAGCAACCCCAACAAGCTGTGGTAGTTCACTGCAGGTTTGTCATCCAAAAATGAGTAAGGAAGGGGAGGAAGGACTTGGACAAAGAATTAAGGATCGCATCCTTACTGAGCTGCTCATGCAAGGGAAAGCCCAGTTTACTTAGGTGCTCAATCATTTCGATCATGTATAGAACATGATCAGTGACTGAGGCCCCATCCCTCATCTGAGCATTGAAAATAGCACAACTAGTTTTGTGCCTTTCAACGTCGTCAGGCGTGCCAAAGGAGTCGTTTAACATTTGAAGCATCTCCTGCGGCTGGGCATTCTTGAACCTATGACTGACCTCATCATTCATTGCCACCAGCATTATGCACCGAATGGTGGTGCGATTGTTGAGCCACTTCTGATAAGTATCTCGGACCGTCCCTCTAGCGTTCGGGGCTGGCTCCTCAGGTGCTAGATCCGTTACTACATAAAGGATCCGTTCATGCTCAAGGATGATTTTTAATTTTTGATACTAGCTATCGAAATTAGGTCCCATGAGCTTATCATTATCTAATAATGACGGAGGGACAGGGTAGTGGCCATAGCTACATAAAAAAAAAATTAGACCTTTATTAGTACATAAATTATTAATACTAAAGACTTGGACTTTAGTCTAAAGTTTCTCCCAATATTTTTATGAACTAGTAGCCTCAACCTTCAATTCGAGGAATTACTTTAATTTCTTAGTGGGTACTAGAATCCACACAGACCACACACGAGCCCAACTTTGGTTGGTCAACCCATGTGCATCTATGGGTAGGTTCATAACTAGTTGTTTCTCTAAATAACTTCTAGTAATTAATTTTGCCCCAGAACCTAATCAGTAGGCTTTGGCCTCCACTGAAAAGATCTGATTAGGTCCAACCATTAACATGACTTGATTTGGTGAATCGGACCAATAAATGATCAGGCCCAACTTTGGCCGGCCAACCTGACCACCATCAGAAAGACTCAACCAAATTATCATATTATGAATGATAATTCTATTAGTCAATAAGCACCAAGCCTTTGGGCCTCCAGTGATTATTAAACTAATGGACTCATTATCACTCACTTAATGGGAGGCTATGACTTAGTTATCACAATAACTTAATCATTTTTGGGGACATAATAATTTTTGAGGATTTTATTAAAGGATAGAAGAGAAGAAATTGACTAACCAATTTCAATCCTCCCACTGACTTCACCAAGTCAAATTAAAAAGGATTTAATTAAAGCCAGCATTAGGAGGACCTAAATCAGTCACATTGATTTACCTAATGACATGGATGAGCCCTAATCACCAAGTAATCTAATCAAAACCTAACTCACCAGGTTGGCCAGATAAGTGAGACCAGTGGTGGGGATATGCCATTAACTCGTCAGAGATCGAATCAATGCGAGTAGCTCCCACTTAAAAACCACTGGTCAGACTGCCGAACTTACCTTAGACACCAATCGGTTCATTAGTTTTAATTTGATCAACTTAGTAAATAGGGTTCCACCGCGTAGTCATGAATTAAGTCCATCTTGGTCTAGTTAAAGACATGGACCCATTCAACTACAACTATTGGAGTTGAGTCTAGAGTGTCTTTGACCTAACCTAATTCAACTTTTGATTAGATTTGATCAATTACTCTAATTTAGTCCATTTCTTTAAGCTAACCTTAGGTCTAACCCAATTATGGACCCAATTCATCTAATCCATTGACCCACAAGTTTATGCAATTATCTTAGGTCTTAATTCATAATTCTAGACCAACTAGACAACACTTAATTCTTTTAATTAAGTATTAGGGCTGATGGGTCAGGATTTGACATTTCGAAAATAATTTTCAAATTTGAAAGGTTTTATTTTCTGTTCATCAAATGTGTTGACTCATTTCACAAACGGATCAGCACATTTCATAGACAGCAATTCTATTGCTAATTACATAATAGAAAATAACTCAATCAAAATAAATCATGAATATTCCTTTAGATCTAATCTAACACATTCATGATAAATTTTATAATTAAATCTTTACAATTAAGTCCTTTCGCTGCTTCATCTGCATGGGATATAATCGCATTGGCACCCCTACTACCATAGGAGAATCCCATCGAATGGGAGGAGAGGGCCTTTAAACCCTACTTTTCTCCTATGACCGGATGATCATGGCAACCAACCCAATTAGACTACTTGCTACTTGGATCAAGTATATCTAAATATACTAATTTTAAATTTTAAATTTCAAATTTTAAATTTTAAATAAATTTTAAATTTTAAATTTTAAATTTTGAATTTCAAATTTTGAATTTTAAATTTTAAATTTTATTTTTGAAATTTTAAATAAATTTTAAATTTTGAATTTCAAATTTTTGAATTTTGAATTTTAAATTTTAAATTTCAAAATTCAAAATTCAAATTTTGAATTTCAAATTTCAAATTTAAATTTTAAATTTTTAGATTACTACTTAATCTATGCATGCAAATGTATATCATATTTTAGAACTCGCACTGATACCATTTGTTGTGAATTTCAGTACAGGGGTAAAACGATAATTTTAAAACTTTTTCAAAATTATAATTTTACAGTAAAAATTATTAATTAATCTAATTAATTAATATGTATTAACCTTATATAAAGATCTAAATATGATATATATAGCATGCATTTAAATTTAAAATTTTAAATTCTACAGTAAATATTTTACTGTTATGTGTTCAAAACACATTACCTTCGTGCAGGTAGTCGATCGCCGTAGTCTGATCACCGTCAGGATGGTCTGATCATCACAATACAGCCACACAGTATGTCTGACCTCTACGGATCATCCACACGAAGCTCTCGATCTGATCGGCTCCTCACGAATGCTAGTTCATTGCAGAATCCTTTCGACGGCTGATGCTGATCGAACTCCTTCGATCGGTATTTGCTGACTTCTCAGATACTTTGGATAATCAGAAAAGGTGCTTGAGAGGTTGATGAAGCTCTCTCTAAAGTTTGGTGGGCTCACGACACTCGTAGCTCACCTTCTCACTTTCCAAACCCTAGGCAGTAACCCTAGGGTACACACAGAAAAACTTGCACCCTTTCTTTTTCTTTTCTTTTCTCTTCTTTTCTTTTCTTTTCTCATGCACAAGGCTTTTCTCATGCCACCCTTCTCTCACATATCAGATGTGCGCATGCCCCACCTTCTCATTTCTTTTAAAAATGATGCAAGACCGTGTTTTTACCGTGTGAGAGGATAAAGCTAGGTGGTTGCTCACTTGAATTCAAATCGAATTTGAATTCAAATGCCAACCAACCTATCCTTATCCACTTTAAGTATGAGAAGGGAGGGGCATGGGCTTCTTTGTGCATGGAGAGTATACACGAGAAACTTTTTCTCGTGTAGAATAAGTGGCGCACAAGTGGATAAGGTGGCGCATGAGATTAGTTGCCCATTCAAATTCAAACTTCATTTGAATTTGAATGACCAACCAACCATCTTTATCTACTCAAAATGGTGCATGAAGGAGGGGCATGGGAAGGCTTCTGCATGGGAGAAAATTCATGAGAACTTGTTTCTCATAAATTCAAATAGGCGCAGGTGAGGTGAGGTGGCGCAGGGAGATGAGTCAAGGTGGTTTCAAATCTAATTGAACCAACCTTATTAAAATAGGTTAGGAACAATTAGACTAAATTAAATCTAACACAATTAGGCTTAATTAGGCTCAATAAAATCTTAATCAAATCAGGAATTGACTAAGTCCAACCCCTGATCAAATCAGGGACCAAACCACCTCGGTGATTAAGTCAACTCTTAACCTAATCGGGTCAAACCCAACTGAATCCAATTCAATTGGACTTGATCCAAAAATAATTACTCAATCAAATTGAGTTAATTAGTGATCAAATTATTAATTAAATATCTTATAAATATTGAGTCCAAATTCGATGGGCAATCGGGCATCAAAGTCCATCGATATGAAACCTTGATCGAAGAGTCCCAAATCAGTGGGACTCTTGACCCCGGTATCCAAAATATGTGGAACTCATGATCAGAGAATCTTGATTCTTGATCATAGAGTTCTAGACACGTAGGACTCAGAGTCTCTGAGCATTAGAACTCTTGGTCGAAGAGTCCCAGTCCAGTGGGACTCTTCACCAGCCATCAGATCAAATAGGAACCTCTAATGTGTGTGACCCCGCAGGTTCGAACCTAAGTCGGTAGTACAGAAACTAATTTTTGTACTAATCGAAGTGACCATCTAGCAATGGTACCCAATATTCGGATAGATCGAATAGTCACAATTGCAACATTCAGAACCTACGCAAATATGGTTACTGTATAACTTTTCTCTTTTGACCCCTGTGTATTGGACGACTCAGGGTTAAACTGTCAACTCTGATCAGATCATCCAAATCATGCTCAACTCAAACAGTCCTGTGACTCCTCACTAGGAGTACCCTGGCCAAGGTTTTACTAGATTGAAACACGACTGTACACAGCTCCTGAACTGGAGTGGTCAATCCCATCTTGACACGCACCGACAAGTCAAGTACTTGACTACACCCAGTAGCCTTCCGTTACTGAATTAGAAATTCAGGTAGTCCAGTGCCTAAGTGCAGTGAGTTGCTTGCAAGTCACTATGGTGGTCTCAGATCGGAGGGATAGTTATACCCATATCCCATCGGAGCAAAACTTGACAGCAGAAAAAAGCTTCAGAGTCGGTCACATTCAGTGTAGATATACCCTTACATCTCACCTGTATGCCATACCAGTATCTCCACACTCCTTGGTTAAGAGAACAACCAACCCATATGGCACACAATGACCTATACTTGATAAATATTGTTGTCCTTGGTAACAACGTATCATTTGATCACGAACAGGTTTAAGGACTAAACAACAAATCCTTCTTTGTCGAGTCTAAATAGTCCTAAGGACTTCACTACAACACAGAAGTTCATTAGAAGATGAAATAATTTATGATGAAAAATGTCAAAATAATTTTTATTTAATTATAATTCATATACTAATACAAGAAAGAGTACAACCGTCAACAGACTGACGATTGGCTTTGGGACACTATTCTTAATAGGATAAAATTTTAAAAAATTATTCTGCCCAAATTTGATGAAATCTGGAAGATCCTACAAGGAAAAAGGTAGTTTTTCCTTCATTTGGATCAAGGGTAGCTATATAAGCAGGATAATTTCTTTTTAATGACTCAGCTTCTGTAGAAGAAGCACTCTACTTGGCTCTTGTCAATTTTGATGGTTGCTCTGCTTAAGATCGACGGCACAGAATTTCTGCACCTTTTTCTTCTTTTCTCTCCTAAAGGATCGATGCCCTGTAGATGAACCTCTCACTAAATTTTCTAGCTCCTTCTGGAGCTAGTGATCCTTTTCAAAAGTCTATAGTAATCCTAGCAAACCATAATAGTTTACAGCAAGCTTTGTTATTCTATAATGACTGAGAAAGGATAGATAAGATTTCGATAGCGAATTAAGGATAGCATTCTTGCCTAACTGTTCATGCAATGGAAAGCCAAATTTGCAAAGATGTTCAATCAGCTCAATCATATACAACATATGATAGGTGACTGAAGCCCCCTCTCGCATATGGGCATTGAACACTGTGCAGGAGTTTTTGTGTCTCTCCACATCCACAGGGGTGCTGAAGGACTCATTCAATATTTGAATGATTTTCTCTGGGCTCTGCATCCTTGAACTTATGACTAAGTTCATCATTCATAGCTGTCCTCATTATGCAATGCACAGTCATGTGGTCATTGAGCCACTTCATGTAAGTGTCTCTCACATTACTGAAGGAAAAACCGCCTTTTTCCTTATAGGATCTTCCAGATCCAATGAGATCTGGGGTGAAATATTTTATAATAAATTATCCTATGATATTTTAAATCTAAGATCTATTAGATCTAATTTTTATATCTAATATTTAATAAAAATTAAATCTAAAACTTGAGGATTAGAGAAATATCTCTAGGATAACTAGATTACCCTGTAGATGATCGCAGCAATGCCCGAGGTTCAAAAATAGCCACGCAGTCACCTGGCCTCTATCGGTATCTACTTGAGTTAGGATCTAGATTATCTTTTCCTTGCAAATCTTTGCTCCAAAAATTAGATCTGGATCTGATCTGGAAGATCTTCAAAAGATCTT